>NC_054547.1:5140192-5200192 GCF_017654505.1 Polyodon spathula | reverse complement strand
TTCATAAAATCATTTACAGCATTTTGATGCTGCAGTTGCCTCATTCGTTAATCATGTGTACAAATGTTGTACCTGTAATGTTTTAATATTTTTAACCAAGAAACCACTATTTAGTACATTCTGTGGATAAGGCCATTGGTTGCCGTTTCAGAATGAATTGCTATGTTCAGATCATTCAGATGTTTACTAAAAGTTGAGCGTGACAAATTTGCACATTAAAGAATAACAAAACTAGCATGTTTTCTATAATTAAGTAATGTCTGATCAAAAGGTTTCTCCTTGAAAACTGACGAATTACACATCAAAACTAATTCAAATTCTCATGTGGAAATCTCCCAAAGTTAGTTGCAAACCACATTATTATACACACACACACACACAGAGTACCAGTCAAAAGTTTGAGTACTAGTTTCTAGCAAGTGTTTCAAATTTTTAACTGGTACTCTGTGTGTGTGTGTGTGTGTGTGTGTGTGTGTGTGTAGTTATTACCTGTAACTTACTGAAAAATTGCAGAGTTCTGAGCTGTACAGGCAAACATGGTGATGCTCCATTGTTCAGTGGCAAACAAACACACAACCCATCTACAATAGAACACTTCAGCAGTGTGGTTACCTCAACTTGGCAAATTACACAGATTTCAGCAGAGCCATGTGAGGAGTAAACCATTTTGAACAGAAAGTTCAGGATTTGTCAATTTACAATAACTTTCAATATACAGTGCTGTGAAAAAGTATTTGCCCTGTCTGATTTTCTTCATTTTTGCACATTGAATTTGGTCAGATCTTTTTGTGGGTTGTAGTAGAGGGAGTCAGAGAAAAAAATGACACCAAAGTTTAGTGCTGCTTTCATTTGGTGTGCAAGGTAAATCACACATCTTCAGCAGCCCCCCCACCCCCCACCAGGTAACCACCCAATTGAAGGGATAATTAGGGACAGCTGTTTGAATACTTTGGTTAACAATCAGGCCTGATTTGGGCCAGCCCTGCCCAATATAAATTTGACTAACTTTGACCCTTACCATCAGAGTGAAGTTGTCAGCACACAGGTTCTAGTGGCTCTTCATGCCATAAATCAAAAGAAAGACCTCCTGAAGACCTCCAGGGAAAAAAAACGTTGTTGATGCCTATCAGTCTAGAAAGGGTTACAAATCCATTTCTAAGGCGCTGGGGCTCCACCAAACGTCAGAGCCATACTGTCCAAATGGAGGAAGTTTGGGACAGTAGTGAATCTTCCCAGGAGTGGCCGCCTGGCCAAAATCTCTCCAAAAGCAAGGCATCAAATCGCCCTGGCAGTCATAAAAGAACCCTAGAACAGCACCCAGGGATCTGCAGGCCTCTCTCGCCCTGGCTAAGGTCAGTGTTCATGACTCCACAATCGGAAAGACACTGGGCAAAAATGGGATTCATGGCAGAGTAGCAAGGCGGAAACCACTGCTCACCAAGAACAACATGAATGCTCATCTAAAGTTTGCCAAAAAGCACCTGGATGATCCTCAAGAGTTCTGGAACAATGTTTTATGTGCAAACGAGTCAAAAGTGGAACTTATGGGCCAACATGGGCCCCGTTACGTCTGGCGAAAACCAAACACTGCATTCCACAAGAACCTCATACCAACGATCAAGCACGGTGGTGGTAGTAGTGTCATGATTTGGAGATGCTTTGCTGCATCAGGACCTTGACTATCATTGAAGGAACCATTAATTTTGCTCTGTATTAGAGAATTCTACAGGAGAATGTCAGGTCATCCATCCGTGAGCTGAAGCGCAGCTGGGTCATGCAGCAAGACAATGATCTGAAACGCACAAGCAAGCCTACACCAGAATGGGTGAAGAACAAGAAATTTAAAGTTTTGGAATGGCCTAGTCAAAGTCCAGACCTAAACCCCATTGAGATGTTGTGGCAGGACCTGAAACGAGCAGTTTATGCGCGAAAATCCACAAACGTCACCGAGTTGAAGCAGTTCTGCATGAAGGAGTGGGCCAGAATTCCTCCACAGCGCTGCGAGACTGCTCAATAACTATAGGAAGTGTTTGGTTGCAGTTATTGCTGACAAAGGTGACATAACCAGTTAGAGTCTAAGGGGGCAATTACTTTTTCACATGGAGGCACTGGGTGCTGCATAACTTTAATAAATGAATGAAATAAGTACCAAAATGGTGTTAATTGTTCACTCAGGGTCCCTTTTATCAAATATTAGATTTTGGTTGAATAGCTGATAAGATTCAGCGTCAAAATTGCAAAAATGCAGCAAGTCAGACAGGGGGAAAATACTTTCACGGTACTGTAGATCTAATGTGTAATGAAATCCTGAATCTTGCAGTTCAGGTTAGCACTATGCTGTTCACAGACATTACTATAAAACAATCCTCTCTCTCTTTCTCTCCTCCAGATTAGTGAGAAAGTGTAATATAGAAATTAAAAGCGAGAGGTAAATTTACTCACTCAAACAAAAATGTCTCTTCCAATATATTTATTAGAACAAGTGTATTTTGATTTGAAAATTGAAAGCACCACTTTAGCTGTCGTCGGCCTGTTCCTGTGCTCGGAGGAAGCTGCTCTTCTTCTGAGCAACACGGTCCTTTCTCTGAGCCAGAGACAACTTGGCGCGGTTCCACCTGCATTAAAAAACACATGATCAGAACAGGTGCTTTCTAACATAAGGATTTATATGGCATACTTTACCAACGCACAATCTCTACACCGAAAAACTGATTCTTTGAGAGACCACTGGTGTCAAGTCATTTTACAGCCACACTACACAACTTAAATTTGTGGCTCAAATTCTTGTTAGTTCTTAAGGCAGGGCAAGCCAAGCTAAAAATAAGAGATGCCAAATAACTTGTGTGACAGACCAGTATTACACAGATTACAGTGCATGTCTTCATTTACCACTGGTTGTTGGACAAAAGGATCAAATATTACAAAACATGAAATCAAATGTTACTTCAAGTTTTAAAACTTTTTCAAAAGCACTCCATTGGTTTGTAAAGGCTAAGTACCAGACAGTAATGCCAACACAGTTAAGCAACCTGGTAAATTGCAAAGTTCTAACCTGTATAGAATGGAGGCTACAGGTTACACTGAGAATATTGAAGGCTTTAGGATATATTTTAAAAAAATGCCTTCAGGAGAACAGAACGCATTCTCAAAACCACATTGAAACAACATCTACAGTATGAAACATACCTCTTCTTCTTGACTTCTTTCATGGGTTTCTTTTCATGCACAGGATTCTCCCGGATAGCAGCATGAGTCTTGGTATACATGTCATTAACCTGCAAAAAACAAAGTAACAACGATTATTACTGAAACAGTTCACTTAAGATTGTATTGTGTGTATTTTTTCTTTTTCTTTTACAGACACACACTACATGCCCTGCTGGACTGCAATTACTGCATGTTTTCAAGGACACATTCTATATACTGGTCACATTGAAATGTTACTAAATTTTGTACTTTTGATTAGATCATCCTGAAACATTTCTCATAACCACCAGGTCAAGCAAGATTTAGGCTGGACAAATTAACCAGTCTCTGCAACACTGTAGATATCATCTCTTCAGACTTTCTGCGGATTCAGTTTTCAGATCCTGTTGCAGGACCTTTGCAATGTGCCCCATTTTCCCCTCATGACCACTAGTAATGACTGGCAGTTAACATCTAATAGTAGAATACCCTAGAACCAAAAGTCATATACACTAGCCTTTAGGAACAAATGTAATGTTTGAACTTTTGAAACATCTTCCTGCAAAAATCAAGCTACTACAATTGCATCAGACATACTGGAGATGTAGCCAAACAAAAGAATGAATGTACTGTAGTGTGAAAAACAACAACAAAATTAAGTTGTGAGAACACAAGACAATTGCCTCTGGTTAGTGTCAATTTCAGGCAAAAGTACTGACACAAATTTGGACCAATTCTCTATGCCAAGTGACTATTTTGGGTGGTTCAGTCTAACACAAATTCCTTACTTTTTACTGAAAGAATGTAGAAAATGGGTTATTGAAATATTACAATACCCAAATCCAGAGACTAATCGCTTTACAGAACCACTTAACATGTAACAAAATGTAGGCAAATTGGAAAAACACCAACCATGTACCAACAGTGACTTGACTCATCTTTGAACAAAAAGAACACCTCTTCCAGCCTCAAGACTGCCGTTGCTATCTAGTTGTAGCAGACATGTATATAACCCACTTCTTTGTGTACAGCAATGAATAGACACTCACTACTTCACTTCAATTTCTGTGTGTCCACAAGTCAAACCATGAGCGTGTTTTGATTTAGTTTGCTTCAAAGCAAGTCCTGAGGTTTGCATAGAAAATGTGGATCATTTAAAGTGAGCAAACAAAGTTGACTAAATTACAATAAATAAATAAACAAATAAATAAATAAACCCTCTTGCCTTGTCGGGAGTAACACCGTTTTTGATAAACCTAGAGAACTGCTTCTTGTAGGCTTCCTCATCTTCCTCCATCAGATAGCTCATGTACTCCGAGACGTTCTGGCCCATGATGTGCTTGCGGTGGACATCTGCGTTGAACTCCTTGCTCTCAGAGTCATAGCCGGGGAAACGTTTTGTGCTGCAGAATTAAGCACGGCAATTTGGAAAACTAGCAACCTGCTAACGTGACATTTAAACAAGACACCAACAAGGTTTGCTTAGACCAAAAGGGCTTAAGGACAAGTTATCAACCAAACAAACAAAAGTAACTTGTGGAAGGTAGAACAGGTTTCAATGCAAGTCAGCCACATCTACTGTGCAAAACACATCCCCAGTGAGGGATGAAAACTGACCGTAATCATTACATTTGCACTTCAGAAGTGTTTATTAAATGGTTTTATACTACTATGTAGACTAGTCGTTTGAATGTTTGATATCGTGCACTATGATTGAGAATGTAGTTAACGCTATTCTATTGTGAAATGTTTAAAACAAATTAAACAGAATGACTGCAAGTGATAATTTTACTGTAGCACACTAGGAAATAGTTGTTTACAGTTGCAGTCAATGTTAAATTGATTTTCTTTAGGCGACATCTCAGCTGTGTGTGTATTATTGATCGAGAGTATCCGTATTACGGAAAATGTAGGGACCTATTGACAGTACTGTTACAGCGATAACTCAGGCACATTTAGGATCACAATCTGAAGTGTGGGCCAGCAATGCTGTTAAACTAAGTAAAGGAATGTTTAATAGCTTCAAAACACCACTGCTGGATGAATACATTATAGTTCTCCCAGTGGCATGGCAAGGATTTTGTTTTTGGGGTGGATGGAGATTTTTTTTTGATGATTGCTTTGTGAAGTTTTCAAAAAAAACGATAGCAAATGTAAGCCTAACTTTACAGGCAACAACCCCACTCAAGCCTACCTGTGAGGGATGGACAGTCCACCATCAACAGCTCCTTTCAGGGCGCCGAACACTTTGTTGCCAGTAGTGGTTCTTGCAAGACCGGCATCCAAGTAACAAGTGAAGGCACCAGGCTTGCCATCGATGCTCTCTACATTGTATTCGTCACCAGTTACCTCAAGCTGGCCTTCATACACGCTGTCCAATCCAAATTTATTCAGCAACTGCAAGCAATGAGGATTAGAATTTTACTTTATGGACAGATTTGCACAAACCTGCTCTACATTACACAGGAAGTTATATAGCACAAAAGCAAATGCAAACTAGACTGCCTTAACCAGCAGTTTCAATTAGTGACAATATTTTCTTCCGTTTTGGACTACCACCTTACAAGCAGATGTCTACTTTCACCCTCAGCATACTGGTCATGAGATATACAACATTTAGCTCCATTAAGACAGGCTTGAAAACCCATGCTCTAGTACTTCACCGATACTAAATGGCAAGGATTTCCCCAAGTGCATTTTCTTGGTTGAGAGAATATTTAATATACAGAAACCATGCATGTTCATGTCAGATCAGGTATGGGATACCCTTCTATTTAAACTGTTAAAGTCTGAACCACAACGTTGTACATAGACACTTTGTACTACACAATGTTTGCTCAATATAAATATAGCAAACCATGTATTTGAAGCAGAAAGTTGTATAAATGCTGTATGCAACTACTGCAACACATTGTCCAAAATGTATACAGCGACAATAAAGACAGCTGCAGGTTTAATTTAGGAATGTTTGTTTCTTTTTTATTTTAACCAGTTAGGAAGCTGGTGTTGAATATGCCTTGTATACAATGAGTATGCCAATGATTTGAATACCCAACCAAACTCACCTAGACCTCACCTGCTACAACAGCACGGATAGAAATAAGCCATCCACTTCATAGCAGTTTGATCCCTATTTTAACATGACACTTGACTCAAGCACATGGCAAAACATATGAGTGAATGGGCTGTGCAATAAGCCTTGCTTCCACCCCTGAACAGAATGTTGGTGTGCCAGAGGACCTAACATGCTATGGTTATCTGTCACTGCAGTAACATTTTGAAAGGAGATGTTCTAGATTTAGAACATTGAAAAAAATTCTTACCCTGCGGGCCAGCAGCAGACCAGTGCAATAGGCTGCAGCATAGTTCGTCAATCCCACACTAACTCCATACTTGGGTAGTTCATGGGAATAGGCAGCACAGACAATCACATCCCCTTCGATTTTGGCATAGGCGATCTGCAACAGAAAAGATGCACATCGAACACACTGACAGCACACGAGGTGAGGAACTACAAGCACTCCTACAGAAGCGAAATGCAATGCCCACCTGGCAGATGATGTCCCGGTTGGTGAATCGTACAATCATCCTGTATTTAGGAGTATTGTACTTGTTCTTGTCCTGAATCACCAGGCGCTTGCGGGCAAAGTAGTCAGTTTTACCCTCTGGAAGGAAGCACACGTGTCAACAGCTGTAACAGTAGAACATAGCGCGGTCTTGCAAATCAAAGCAAAGGTTAAGCAAGCAGCTGTATTTACCTCGCCTTCGCCTGAATTTCACCTGGTACCTTTTAAAGTACGCCTTATTCTTCACAACTTTGACAAAGCCCTGTGAACACCAACAAATACATTAGTTTGCGCGACAGGTAGTAATTTGGCAAGTGTTTTTTTTTTCAGTCACAAACACATCCACGATGGTTACTTAGTACCTCTCCACGACAGGTAAGGAAAAGGCCTATACACTTCTATACCATGAAAACGAGTGATCAGATTGAAGCACGAAAAATAAAAATGCGAATCGAGTATAACCGGCAGTTAGCCCGAGTCGGCATTTTGTTTTATTAAATGTCGCTCGCTAAACATCTCATTTAATGTCTACATTAACAAGGCCTAAGGGAACACAAACCAACATGTAATTCAAAAGCGTAATATGGCGATTCAGCCCCATCACCTCCCTTACAAAAAGCTCTTCAAAACATGCTCAAGAATGTATTTTGGAATACATTTAATAGCAGCGACGCACGAAGTTCAAAACACCCTGCCAAGAATCGTATTTACATGTTTTTTTAAATCGTGCACAGAGGTTCAGCAGCCATTAGGCCACGTTGGAAGGGACCCCGGTGAAGCTGACACTGTTACAATCACACATCATCCAATAAATTCAAAAAATGTTTTAAAGCAGAACTCAACACCATTTAGTTGTTAGACGTCTTATCTGATTATTTTTGTGTGTATTTTGCCCATTTACTAACCATTTTGCTGACTATTCGCCCACTGTTATATGGGAGAACGGAGTCACGGGACAGATTTAAGACTCCGCTGGACTGAGAAAAGGCCGAGCGTTCTGCGCATGTTCGGTAAATAGTGTCACGGAGCACAGACAGCAGCGTCACAGACTAGATTGGTTGCAGAAACTCACTTATGGTGACATCTGTTGCCAGGGAGGATTATAGAAGTTTAAGAACAAACGTGCTGCCATTTAGTCTGGTAATTTATTGCATATCTATTGTGTCCTCTACCACCCCCTTGTACAATACAGTGTCATACTGACAAAACTTTGCTCGTGGTTATTTAAATAATACCTTTAAGTCTATTTGCAACAATTCATTAAACTTAGTTATTTATGAGGTCCAATCTATGGTATACTAATACGCATTCGGTGAAACACTTTAATACTGCCGTACTTATTTGCGTCATCACACTTTTGCAATCTTCGGTTTAGTGATAATTGCACGTACTAGTTTACACATTTATCGGATACACTTCCAAATTCAGGTGCATGTTGTAGCTACAGTATTTACACCTTAGTTGCAATATTTAATACTTGTACTGTCAAGAAGTTCGGAAAAATAACAGGAACACGACGCAAAGAGTTCCATCCTCATAATCACAACATTGTGTGCGAAGCCCATCCAGTACTACATAGTAGTAAATTGTATCCTGTTTTAGGTGTTCTTTATTTATGTTTTGTTTTTCTTAAAAAAAAAAAAAAAAAAGAATATATGGTAAAACGCAATCTCTGTAGACAAACCTAGCTGACTTGTGTCTGTTCAGCTAAAACGGCACTGTCAATAATATTTTCTTTCTAATAGACTAGCTAAGCAATCGCAATTATTTGTTGTGCAGTCCCATATATGATTTTGTGACAGAGTTACAGTGTCATTCTTAAGCACTGACCTTGCCACGTCTGATAAAAGTAGATGGAAAACGCACACACACAAACACATACACACAAACAACAACATAAACAAACAAGTTATAATAATAATAAATAATAATAATAATAATAATCAAATTAGGACCCGCAAAAGCTTTACAAAAATCTTGAAAAACAAATTGCTATGCTAGTCACGTTTTCAAAATCTATTTCTTATTTCTTCTATTGAAGGTCTTATTTTATGTTTCCATTGTATACTTTATTTTTGAATGCATATATTTCAATGGCAGTGCCTAATCTATCACTGCCGGTGTTGTGCCGCAGTTCGGCTTCTACAGTTCAATATACAGTTCTTTACCCATGTGTATATCCTGAATGAATGGAAGGAAAACAGGTGAAGACCCAAAAGATTCCCAGCACAGTCAAAGTGAGACATGTATGTTACTAAAGCTAATATCTAAGCTCTGCCCACAGTGACCATTGCATGCAATTCAAAAGCAATGTGAAGCTTAAGTTTCAGTTTACTGGGCATTCAAAACTGCTAAATAATAATACAAAAAGTAATGAATTTACTCACTCAGTTGTAAGATATGAATAAGTATACAAAAACAAATTTAATTAAGAAACAGCAGCCCGCGAAGCACCCTGAATTGTATTTAGGTGCTGTAAAGGTGATCTGTGGAGTAATGCAGATTGACAATGTGATACCAAGGCTCTCAGACCCCTGACAAAATCCAACAGTCAGAAGTACAGTCACTTCAGGCTAATGTGGTGGCTGGCTTACGTGCCAAAGGCACACTTTATCCCTTTTTTTCACTCAATGTTTCTGGAACGCTGAATAAAAATGGTAAAAAAAAAAAAAAACCTGTGAATATCACAGTCGATCTCTCTTTTAAATTACATAATCTATAAAGTTAAACGCTCAGCTCAGCTGTTACAAGCCGTGGAAGCGTCTAAGACAGCGTCAGAGACATCATCACTCTGATTCTAGAGGGGTAAAGGTGGTGCACTGTGTCTGTGATGCATCGCGAACCAGAACACATTCCACCAATCTGACATAAGGGGGCAGCAGTTGTTCTTGCAAGCGGACTACTATACGAAGTGATGGAAATAAGAGACCCACTGCATAAAATGTTTTAGATTGACAGGTTACAAGATCAAGTGGGCTCAGATAAGCAACTGCCAGGTTATTGCACAAGCACAACTCGTCTAAATCAGACCAAAACCAAAACTTCTAAATGAAACAAACATCTAACCAGAATAACAGCAGTGAACTGATTTGTTTTTTCCTTGGTCGCTTGCAATATAATGAATCTAAGAATACAGTGTAACTTGCAAGTTTACCATCATCTCTGCTTTTGTGCCATGTTAGTTAAAAGGTGTGTCTAGGCAAGGTCTGAGTAACTTAACCCTTTCATGTATGCAATATCGAAAACAGTTGAAAAACAAGTACCGGTAGTTTTTAACTTCCGTATGTCCCAATATAAATATACGTCCCTATGTGGTGTAGCCTGGCAAATGGTTAAATCATAAATGGAAACCTGCGTGGTACATTAATGCTTTCAGGCGAACAAACTGGAAAAGTAGGTTATTATCTTGTTAAAAGGTGGGGTAACTGAGCTATTTCCGCCGTGTTACACGACTCTTTGCCTTTGTGTTTACGGAGATGACAAAACATAAGCTTAGGTGAGTGAAGTCTTATAATAAGCTGTGTTGTGTAGACGGGTGGATATTCAAATATGTAATTAACTGCGTTCCGGCACCCAACACTAAAAGCCAGCGTCTCCTTTTATCTTGGCGCATGCCTGGTGAGTGGGCTGCTTGACGTCGAGCACTGACTGCTTCTTCTTCTTGTACTGCGTTGGCTGGCTGGATAGCTGGCTGTTCGTTGGTGCTAGTGAGTTTCAGTGGACGTGGAAACATAGGGGAGTGTGAAAAAAAAAAAAAAAGCACTACAGCTGTTGAACTTTATAACCCATTTCATCTGTACAAACGGGACTCTGAACCGTGCTGAATGGAAAGTTAATGTTTAAAGCGAGTGTTCGTACACCGTCTAAGGTAAGAAGAGTTTGTACTGCCTCTGTTCTGGCTGCATTCAGTTGCAGACTAGAAACGCGCAGCTCTCTTTAAACATTCCCTGTGTTTATCCTATCTGGTGGAGCGTCCCTGGGAATGCAGAGGATTGATCTTTCTTTTAACAGAGCGCAACTGAGTACTCAGGAAATTGTTTGACTTGTTTTTTAAATACTATTGTTTTAGCCAAAATTGGGGCTGGTGGTTTGTTTAGTGGTAGGCCTGAATAAAATGCTAACAAACGAAACATGTTTTCTCATTTGTAATATTTATTACGCCTGTTATAATACAGCAAGCCAACTGCATCGCAGTAAAGTACTAGATCACAGATTGTATTGGGTAAGGCCAAATACATTGCAACTTACACATATTTACCGGCTACAGAGTACTTGCGTCCGTGTGTATAGGTTTCACTTGCTCAGGCGGTAGACTGGTTTTAATGCACATACTTACTGTACAGTTTGACGTAAGTCACGTGTGAAGTATAAAATATATTTGAAATTATTACTGTAGTTGTGTTTGCGAGTTTAGCCTGATCAAAATACAGTATGGTCAAATACCTCAGGATGCTTAATTCTAACACCGTGACATCTTTTACATGATTCTTGTTCTTTCATATTATTATTATTATTATTATTATTATTATTATTATTATTATTTCAGCAATGCGAATGCATCGTCAGCTTATTTACGAGACTGATTGTATAAAAAAACACTGCACACTAAACTGGCTGCTAGTACTTGCTGTGTTTGAAGCTGACATTCCAGTTGTGATATTAACATATTTTGAAGAGCTATACATTTTAATCTGAACATGCAGGGTCACTCATTCTATTTTAGGGTGTGTTTCTGTTCATTCACCACATTAAAATATGTAAACAAATAATGTCCTCATCCCACAAGACAGCAGGCCTGTTTTTTTTTTATGTGTTTGTGTATTTTTAAATAGTGAAATTCCATACAGTCTGTTCTTATCAAAGCAGTTTTCAGAGTTTAGGGCACAGTACATCTTTAAAATAAATCGTGCCTGAGATGTACTTCATTCTGTCAAGTACTGTAGCAAAACTGACAACATTTTCAATGATAAAAAACCTTACAGGGGGTCTCATCTTTTAGAAGAAAAAAACCTTTAGATAATGTATAATTCTGTGCGACTTTTCTGTTCTTAAATAGGGAAACGTGATGACCAAGTTTCTCTCTGGGTTTTGTTGAATGTTATAGAAAAACCCAGAATAATTGACCCAGTGGATACAACACTGTAAGCCTGTCTGTCATTCAACAACAAGACATTTTACCAAACCTCTTGAATGCTTTGGAGTACTGTTTGCATTTGAGTATGCAAAACCCTGATTTATATAAAAAAATAATAATAGTTATCTTTAATTTTATATAGTGCCTTTCATAGTTGACCACCATCACAAAGCACTTTACAAGATATGAGACTAGGGTGTGTGAACTATGCATCAGTTGCAGATACACTTACAACAACGTCTCACCTGAAAGACAGAGTAGAAGGAGGTTAAGTGACTTGCTTAGGGTCACAGAATGAGGTGGGATTTGAACCGGGGACCTCTTCGTTACAAGCCCGTTTCTTTAACCACTGGACCACACAGCCCTACATTTTATGTCTTTAGAAACAAAACAATTTTATCATCACTCCTGATTTGAGGTCAGATACCAATATACTGTAAGGCCTTTTCTGACTGCAACAAATTAAATGCCAGTGCACCAAATGGTTAACTTGCAGTATGACAGACATTTACATGCATGCAAAACGAAGGGTCAAAATAAGCAAACAGAAAATGCATATGGCTCGATATTGTAATTGGTTGGATACATGTTCTGTTAATCTCTAAAGAAATGATGTGTTATCTCATTGTATTTCTTCCCTATATGCAAATCTTATTTGCTGGAAATCTTTCAAGTCTTTGTTTTGAAACTGACTGCTGAAAGAAGCTTATCTATAACTGATCCAATATGCATGCTTCAATTACCAGTTGAAAGAAGGTGCTCTTTGCTCAGAAGGGTGTCAGATGTATGGCCCAATCCCCATTATGTTTAAACTGAAGAGCAACAGGGCATTTCAAAATTCACTTTACATTCTTTGTAAGAGGGTTTTTTTTTTTTTAAGTCTTTTTTTGTACTATGTTCTGGGGACTGATGATCATTCAATAACAGCACATGTTGAATAATTTCAGTATTATATCAGATAATACTTGTTAATTATGTGTGACATATTATATTTTTTAAAATGTGTTATTCACAGTAAATCCTATTTTTAAAGAGTGTGATTTCTGCAGGAGAATACATTAAACTCATAAACTGTGAGCCTATCTTGTGTGATAGCTTCATTGCTTGTTAAAATACATTTTCAAGCCAGTGCTAGTTTATCATTGGAAAACAGTCACAGTTCTTGAGGGAAATCATATCGTATAAAAACATTTTTTACAGACTTGGCCTTGATCACAGATTTGTATAAAATTGCTATTTTTGTTTTATTCTTCTTGTTATATTTTCTCATACTGAAATTATTCAACATGTGCTGTTATTGAGTGATCATCAGTGCCCAGAACTAAATTCGATGATTGGTGCTTAATGTTTTTGAATGTTACTCTAGGTGTATCTCTGATGGCTGGCTGTAACAGGTTTAAAAACAAAAGTCTTGCACTTGTGTAACTTAATACATTTTCTGGCAGTGGAATTTTATTTACATTCCGTCTTTCCAAGTGGGTTGAATTTACAAAGGATTCCAATTTTAGCAGTGAATGAGTTATGGTGGTACCAGTGTTTTGGTCTGCACCATTTGTCATGTTTATGAGACAAGTATACTGTAGTTAAAATAGAGGTTGTTGTGCCATTTATTTGTCTTAAATCCAGGCAAGGAATATCTGGATTAATGTACTGTAGAGGATGGATGATTTTCATAAAAAAGAATCCGCAGTGGAGCATCTGGTAAAGGCACTCTGCCTAGAGTGCAGGATGCGCCCTATAGCTTGGAGATCACCGGTTTGAATCCAAGCTGTGCCACTGTCGACCGTGGACGTGAGTTCCCAGGGGGCGGCGCACAATTGGCCAAGTGTTGCCCCAGCAGGGTAGGGGTAAGGTCAGCTGGGTAGTCCTTGGCTCACCGCAAACCACCAACGGTGGCTGGCTGGGTGCCTGCAGGCCGGCCTGTACGCAATTCAGAACTGCATGGTCTTCCAACGCTGTAAGTTCTGATATGGCTGCACAGCGTGCTTGCAGAGCGAAAACAAGTGGACAGCTGACGGCACTTGTTTCGGATGATTTCCAAATAAGTGAACAAGCATAGAGCTTACAATTATTTTATTAGAAAGACAAATACATGTAGTCTGTTAAAGGTCTGTGCCAACAATAAAGCATTTAAGTTTTACTCTGTGTACTCTAGGCCTGTTTTCTTACAAATAGTTATATGCAAGAAAGTGTCTTTCAGCGATCCTGTGTAGAAATGAGAATATCCCTAAATAGGATTTTTAATTTTGTCATCGATATGTTTAATGTAATCCTCAAAGTACCATTTTGACAGATTTAATTGACGTATACTGTGCACATTCTTGCATGGCATTGTATTTAGAGGTTCAGTACTTGCACATACTGCTGTACACCCCTCTTTGCATACAGTACTTCCAATAGTTTGAGGAGTTTGTTCACAGTATGTTGTCTGTAGTTTGTTGATACTGAGTGTGGGAGCATTATTATTATTTTTTTTTTAAGCAAAACTATAATGCTATTGGTTCATCATTTACTATTATACGCTAGATGTACATGTTCAGTAGACAGGGAACAGTTATGAATAATTTAATAACTATTAACAACTATTTAACGATTAAGAACAAAAATTAGATTTGCATTTTTTTGTTTTTTTTATTAGAATTTGTATTGTACTTGCTTCAAAGTGAGGTCAAAAACAAAATTGGTGTGTTTTGTGTTTGTTGGAGCATGTGGTAAAATCAGTTTCCTGTGGATGGAGGTGGTGTTGGAGCAGACTACATTTTCATTAGAATATGACTTCATTGTTTACATTACTTGTTATCACTGCTATTCATGATTAAGCTGTGTTTTTATTTTGCTGTTACTGTATTGATTTAGGTAACTTTTTTGCCATGATACAGCATTTCATCGTTTCAGTGTTTTTCTTCTATTTAATACAAAACAGCAACAACTCTTCATAAATGACCACTGGGGAAAAATAATTATCTTTCCTAGTTTGTTTGTTAATTACAGTTCAGTCCTGTTTATTAAGCGCTTCAGATGTTCATTTGTAATGAAATTCAGTACATGGCATAGAGGTACAGTAGCTAATGAAAAATAAAATTGGGGCTTAAAACTCCTGTATACAGTATGGTACCAGAGTCATAGGGGGTGGACATAGGGACAGGGTGCAGAATGTGCAATCTTTATAGCAATGTGCTGACCTCCCTTTATTGTAAAAGTTATCATTTTTTAATTAAAAATGATCTATCTGCTGTATCTATCTATCTATCTCTATCTGTCTATCTATCTATCTATCTGTCAATTTAGCTATGTACCTGTCAAATGTATAGAAATAATTTATAAAGAAATTTCCGTATTCAGTATGGAAAAAGGAAGGGGCCTCCAGGGCAGCAACACAAACTGAATTATCATTTTTCATCTCACTTTTTTTTTTTCTTCTAATTTTCTGCCTTGCTGTTGGGGGGCAGGGAGCTAGCGGCTGATTCAAGACAGGCACAGTAGGCGATACCTCAAAGAGAAATTACATAGTAGCCATTGACTTACAGTAACACAAGAAATCACTTTTCACAAATATACCAACACTGGTGTTTGTCTGGGTTTCAATTGTTGAGGCTTCTACTTCCTGGACAGAAGGCATGCCAAGAATGGGAAGGCACAGAACGAAACCTTTAGTTTAGTGGTTAATTTCGAGACAATGCTCAAATAAAGGGTTTGGACAGCTGCATTAACTTTCATTCAAGGAGACCCCCAAAGACTCACGCACTACACACAAATCTGTTATACTGCTTGCGTTGTGATGGGTGATTCATAACAACTTTACTCTCTGGTCTGTTTTCTAGAGCTGTCGGACATTGTAATTGTCGATTGGTTCACAGGACTGCACTGAACCTAATGTCTTCAGTAGTTAGGTTCGTGGTCCAGTGATTCTCCATAACCACTGCAGTGCATTTTGGTGGGCTAATGCAGTTCATTTCTCTTGCTGCAAGCACAGCCTTAACTGAGATGAAGACTCAGCTGTTCATGGTTGAAGATCAGTAATTTGTGACCCGGCACTGGATTATAATCAGTTGCTGTTACACTAGGTACACTTGAGTGTTACATTTGGATCTGTTTTGTATTGGGTGCCTTTACACTATTTACTGTAGCACGTCATTACTTTACTCTCAATTGAATTGGTTTTCACACCCTTTCACAGTGGAAGATAAATTATTTTATTAAGTGACTCTGATACAGTTTGTATTAAAACTAATTTGCATTCAGTTTCCATGTTTTTTTTTTTAACTTATAAAAAAACTTTTTTAAACGTTATTGTCTGCCTAGCTGTTTTCCTGCTGAGTTTTAAACTACAACAACAAACTGATATATAGGGGTTGGTCATTAGTCAAACATATTTGGTCATGTTCAAATTGCTGCAAGAGGGTTTTTCAATAGAAGGGTTTTAGGTGGTGGTACTGTATTTTTCGAGTATGAGGATGTGAACTGTTAACAGCAGCTTGCAAGCCAGTGACAAGACACTCCCAAACAGACACATATCTGACGTGGCATTGAAAATACTCCCTTTCCTTCACTGGTTGTTACAGAAAAAAAAAAAAAAAAAAAACAACTAAAAAGCTATATTACAGTACATGCTGCAGTCCTGTCGGAAAATATCAGATCTCATTCACATCTTGTTGAAAGTTTCCTTGTGGCTTGCAACCTGGTGACCTCAAAATGAATTCATTAATGAACAAGGTAATGGTACATCTGGTGCTTGTCTTCAGTTCATAAAACAAAGAGAAATGCTGTGGTAATATAAGCTTGAAACACTAATAATTTTAATTTAAAAAACTGAGCACAGTCCTTATCCACCCGTTCCTCCAGCTTGTTATCCAGAGGCAAAATGTATAGCGTAAGCTTTATTGAAAGACATGTCTCAAACACTGTATATTGTGGGATTTTTTTTTTTTGTTAAATGTCCATATGACCAAAAAAAAGTTGAATGCAAACTGCTAGCGACTCGTATCGTGGAGACACAACTGATCTCCGGGATCAGCTGACAAGTCGCGTGTAAGTTATTATTTTTATTTGTAGCTGTGCAGTTTGCCTCTGGGGAAGGACTTCTTTAATGGTTTTGTTGCAATCTGTTATTTGAGTAAGCAGGAACTGTATACAATTCAGCTTCACTTCTCTTTGGAGTTATCAGGTTTGATACTGTATGCTGTAGCATGTTAATGGTTTTCTTAAAGAAGCAGATGAGGCTTTCGGAGTGTTTTTCATTTGTTCTGTAGTACAGAACAATACATATATTAAGCTGTGAAATTATCTGCAGTAAGAGTTAATACCCAAAGCCCTGGCTGACAGTACATTCTATTTTTAGGAACATGTCTTAATGCTACTTTGGCTTGCTTGCTAACTTTGATAAAGCCTGGCGGATGTGCCTTGTCCAGGGCTTCCTGCTCTACTTGACGTTAATGCGTGCAATGTGTTCTGTTTGGCTAGATTTACTACTTACCAGCACAGCTCCACCTGAAAATCAGCAGGGCTCTCCCTTCTTCTGGTTTGACTTGGAATAGAAGCAGTGAAAGCTTTTCTTTTTTTACTAATGCCAGATAACTTATAATCCTGCAAAGCAGATGTATGTACTCTAAGAACTACACATTTGCAGTATGCAAATGCTAGTCCAATGACAGGCAGATCAAAGCTTGTGGGTTAATAAATTGCAGTTATGCGGCCATCACACCTGCACCTTTGTCTTTCATTGCTGTGGCCAGTAGGTAGCGAGGGACAATGATTGAACCACATCTTACAGGTAAGTGTTTCCCGGTTGCAGTCAGCGCATTCTCCTGTAAATGATGTTAGAATGTAGGCTGTTTATCCATTTGGCCTTGGCAAGTGTAAATTTGCTTCTTGGAGTCCTGTGGAAGCTGTTCTCTGAACGCTTATTAAAAACAACCCTCCTCCCAGGTATTTATGAAGCTTCAGTAAATGGTGTTCTTTGAAGTTATCCCTTTCCCAGCAGGCTTGTTTCCAATGTCAATGCATTAAACTGATTTAAATCAATGGAAGTAGACACAAATGTATTAATAAGCAATTGAATATTATGAAAAACCTGCTCATACAAGGTACTGTAGAATGTATGGTTACAATAAAAGGGTACTGTGGACTTTGATTTCTTTGGGTATTCATTTTTTTAGTGGGTTTTTTGCCAGTCCATTTTGTTTTACTCTTCAAAAACATCCACAAGCCATAAGAAGCAGACTGAAACTGTCTTCTCTTCAGTAGTAACAGCTGTTTGCATTTGCATTTCAGCAAAGAACCATCTGCAGCTGCCATGCAGGGTGTGATGGAAAGATCAGGGCCGTCTGGCCATGCCAAGAGAGACGGAGAGTTCAGGAAGTTCAAGGGAATTGGGAGGTCAAAAGAAAATGGCAAGATTCTGTACATATTTTGAGATTTGTTTGGTGCTGTCCTACAGTATTTGTACAGTATAACTTATAGCTTGTCTCTCACAGAGCCACAGTCTAGCTGGTCAGAAATCTAGTAGGATAGACTACCAATACTGTATGTTTCACCCAGCAGAATGTTCAAAATGTGCATTTACAGTAATGCAGTCACCTTGCATTAGTGTTGCTACTTTTTAAAATACTGCTCAAACAATATAAACTGAAGTTACAATTGACAAGTGTGTGATTTTGATATTTAAAAAAACAACTGACCCTGAGAATGCAAGACAAGTTGTATTGTCTCGGGAAGCAACATGATGTACTGTATGACACATCAGTGAAACATTTTCTCGGTGACTGAGCTGGAATGGACACAACACATACAAAGTTAAAAGAGGGTGGGGATTGGAACAGCTTTTAGAAAAGAACGGCTTTCCATCTGCCACCCTGGGCTTGTATTGCAGTCCATTTTCTTTATTTTAAAGCAGTAATTTACCCAGGATAGCACAACGGAATACATTACAGCATCTTGCAGTGCATGCACTGGGGACCTGCAGTGTTCGCTCCATTCTTGCTGTACTGTTGCAGATGAGAGGACTGAAGTGGGAGAGCTGACATGCCCAAGGGCAATCACTGAGTCTGTGTGTATAGTAATAAAGAAAGAGCAGAGTCTGTTTGAACCACTGGGACAATCTACCTTCGTAATATTACCCAAGTGATACCATATTTAACCACAACAAACTTGTGGATACTAGAGTGTAAGCCTTTCCAAGCTGATTTGCATTGGTTTGTGTGAGGACACAAAGAGCCGCTCTAAAGAGTTGGAGGAAGTGATGGTGATGCAGTATGGAAGTGCAAACATACTAACTGTATAGCTGTATACAGTACAACAAAAGTATTGTTGTCATCAGTCCAGTTAATTGTCCCATTTTTACCCCTATAGTATTGACAAATGTTGTCATCGTCTTGGTTATTAAATATGCCCTTGGTTTCTGCTGGCTGTGTAAAGCAGCCTGCAGTACGAACTGTACTGATCAGAGCTTTGCTGTTACATAAGATATACTGTAGGCTACTGTACAGGAATACGTTTATTTACTTTTTGAACATTCTTGTTTTCTTATCTGAGTATTTGTATATGGTAGGCCTAAGTGATCTAGCATATGGGACCTTTTTCATGTGATTAATGCCAGCTGACGTTGATGGGAGAAGCATTACAGGAATTTCAACACAGCTAAGTGCTATCATATTGTGTATTTGATACCCTACTCGGGCCAACATGCAGTGTAAATCTAAACTAAAACTTAACGGACAAACTTCATTTAATGACAGTGTTATGAATGTGTTCTCTCTCCTTTTAATTTGAATGTGGAACATGTGTACACATGGCCAGCTCCTGACAGGTTGCTTATGCGATTGTATTCAAGTTTATGCACGTTTCATTGCTTTGTAGAGCTTCTGCATTGTAGATGAGAGATTTTAGTTGCTGTGCACTACAATAAATCTACCCATGCTGCACTTAGTACAGCGTGTACTTTTTTTGTTGTTTTTCAAGGCTATATATATAGTACAGTAGCCTGCTTTCATCTCTCTGTATAAACAGGTGCCTGAGGGGGATGGTGGAAAATGCTCTTCATATTTTTGAATTTTTGTTGCCAATCGTAAATTCTATATGATATTTAATATTGTAAACTGTGTTTCACAACTGTGATCTTGAATATTACACCAGCTACACTTGGAAAATGCGAAAAATAATAATAATGGTCTTTTGAAATGAAGTGCTGGTGGAGACAGCAACTCTTAAGCTTGATAATTGGGTGTTTAAGACCGGGCAACTACTGTTTTTCTGGTTTAGTATTGTGTGCAGCTTTTTTGAATGTCTGCTCTTTTTTAATATATATAATTGAAAGTAATGGTAGCACTTTAACACTTATAACAGTATTGTGTGTGTGTGTGGGGGGGGGGTTTCCTGAGGTTTTACTACTTTGTCGATTTGGTTTTGAACTGGAATTTTCCTGTATGAGTAGTGCTGTATGTACTGTACAGAACTGTTTCTTTTTATGTGTTCATGGCTGTAGAGGCATTCCAGCCATGTGTCACAGGAACAGCTGGGGGAGGCCCCTGGAGATTCTAGCTGAATAGGTTTCAATGCACTTTCTGTAGAGCTGAAGTGCAGGCTGGCTGGCAGTACAGTATCTGTAGTTAGGAGAACACTTTGACCCTGGGCAAAACACAGCAACAAAAGACTAGAAGAATGTTCACTGCAGGAGGCTGAATTATCAGTTTTAACAACATGCTTTGAAAACCAGCCTCACGGAAATGGAAGACCAGAGTTTGTTTATTTTTTTTTTCAGTAAGGAATAGGTAGTTTTTGAACCAGTACAAAATGTATGACAATTTAGAATGTTAATTTACAGTAACTACTGTACTCGCACTTGTTGGATGTGCTTATTGCATTGCGTTTTTTAAAACTGTAGTTCTAATTTACAGTGCAGTAAAGACATACACTGTATGAAATACAAAAGAGGTATTGGATATTTATAATAATCTAGTTTGATAGTTCTTTCAGGAAAATTTGTACAATGCCACATTTCTAAAGCATACGCTTTTTGATGATCATACTCAGGATAGACCAGTTGCCATGATATACAAAACCCTAGTAAATTCCCATGGAAGTCACCCAAAAGTCACCTTTTAGTCACCTACTGTACTATACTGTGATATTACTGCCTGTACTTCAAGGGTAAACTATGATGATACTGTATGGGAAGCCATGTATATTTACAGTAAACTTGCATCTAAGCCTTACGTTCTTTACACTATGAGGATTTGTGCTCTTTTAATGTGTATTACATTGAAGTACAGTGCAGTTAACCTAGAGTAGTGCATGGGCAGTGCCTCTCTCACTGACAGTGTGCCTGTATTACCGTAGATCAGAGTGTTGAATGCCTTATCGATGTCTGCAACACACAAGCTTTCTTTGCAGCGACAACCTTTCCTTTATTGGATCTTCTTGGCCAGCTCTATCAACTTGCATTGCATGGGGGGGTTCTCAGTGATTTCCATTTAGGGAACAAGAGCATCTTGTTGTTTGCCGTGGGACCTTTGTTCAAATGTTTAATTAGTTAATGTCTCATCTGAAGGAAAGCGTCCAGCTGCTCAGTGCCCTAACAGGCCATAAAGATGAACAACAGTATGTCTTTTACTTTTCTCGGGCCGGCGTTGCTGCTGTTGTATGGGTTTGCCACCTCCTGTAGGTTATGTGATATTGGCATTAGTGAACCACCATAGCACAGTTGTGTTGTAAATCAGAATTATTAATCTGTTTAATTTGTTTTTTAAGGTTGACTTCAGTAAATTTACTGCTTGCTGTATTTTTAAACATAATGGGTGTGTGCATGCAGATCGGCAAACTTGTTTTTATATGTTTTTTCACTCGCTTTGTTATTTCCTGTTTGGACGATTGTGAAAGTTTCTATGTGTGTGGTTTTGTCAGAGGTCATGTAGACTATGTTATACTATATATGCTGATCTAAACAGAAACATAATTTTCCACGTGGTTTAGAACCTGATTTCCTGTACATGGTTTAAAATGAGAGAAGGGTGGCCCTGCATTCATTCATTCATTCATTCTCTCTCTCTCTCTCTCTCTCTCTCTCTCTCTCTCTCTTCTCTTATATATATATATATATATATATATATATATATATATATATATATATATATATATATATATATATAATGTGTGAACTTTGATCCATTCGACTCCTCAAGACCATCACTTTCAATTCAAACACAAAATGTCTTGTTTTCAATCACTCGACAACACCCACAGTACATAAATGTTCATTAATGATCAACAAAATGAGAAAATGTTAAAAAAAAAAAAAAATTCCAAGTTCAACCAGAGCTCTGAGGATTCTGTCAGCACAAAACAGACTACTGAAATTGTTTTCTGTAAATGCATCTTGAAGAGAGAACACATTTAGTAAAAGATGAATCGAAGTACAAAATAACCTGATTGATTTACTTACAGCAGATGGATGATTTCCTCCTAGTGTACAGTACTTTCACAAGGCTGCCCACACTTCTTTTTATTTTTTACGCTGGTTTGAAAAACTGTAATTCAGTTCAGCTTAATGGAACTTGAATTTTAACAACCCCACACTTTAAATCACACTTTCATTTCTGTAAGGACAAGGTGTTGCAGGGTGATTCAGGGTGTTGTAACTGTTGGGTGATTCATCATAATGTTTTTGCCAGGCATAATACATAAAGTAATCCTGTTGTAACCTCAGCATCATTAATTTATGTCCAGTGTAGTAGCAAATGAACTAACACAATCTCATTAGTGTTCCAGTGGTTAAAGAACTAGGTTGGAATCAGGAGGTCTCCAGTTCAAATCCCGGCTCAGCCACTGACTCATTGTGAGACTCGAGCTCTTTGTGCTTTGTCTTTGGGTGAGACGTTGTAAGTGACGCTGCAACTGGTGCATAGTTCACACAGCCATGTGTCATATCTTGTAAAGTGCTTTGTGATGGTGGTCCACTATGAAAGGTGCTATATAAAAATAAAGATTATTATTATTCAAGTTTGTATTTGCTTCATATCTACCCCATGCTACAGTATTCTTGCAAAACTTTGTGCATTGCAGCAAAGTCTTATTTAAACCTACAGTTATATAAAATTGACCATTCTAGTGACAGAGCAAAGTAGTCTTGAAAGTATTTTTAACGGTAGGTTGTTTTTTAAATACAGGTTTCATTTGTACAATGATAATTTATGTGATCTCCACAGGTGGCGACAGAAAAGGTTACTGGAAAGCTGAGTTCTACTCTCTCATGGGTGAAGAACACAGTGTCACATACCGTCAGTCAAATGGCTAGTCAGGTGGCGAGCCCGTCTGCCTCCTTGCACACTACCTCCCCCTCCTCCACAACACTCTCCACACCTGCGCTGTCGCCCTCCTCACCCACCCAGCTCAACCCTGATGAACTGGAGCTGCTGGCAAAGCTGGAGGAGCAGAACAGGTACAGTCCTGTAGAAAATACCTGGTGGGGTTATTCCTAAATTTTCTAGCATTCTAATTGGTCATCCAGGATTTTTGTTCGTTTTGTGGCTTGTCTAAAATCAGTGCAGTGGATTTGATGTGCAGGTTAATAACCAGTTTTAGTAACACACACTAATGTGACAGACAATGCAATGCCTTCAGACACATACAGTAACATTCCAGAATATCGTGGACTGTAAAGGCTGGAACAGTGAGTCCATTGTGATGTAATAGTTTCAGTGGTTGGGGCATCTGTTTACTGTACATGCAGTGTCCCACTACATACCTATAATATCAGCCAGGTAGATCCTGAAGTCTTAAGCTGAAGCAATAGTTGGGATCAGCCCCCATGAGTTTGTAGAGGAAAGATCTCACTGAGGCTCAGGGTATAGTGAATGGCAGGAGAGGATGTGAAGTTCAAATCCATGTGTCTCTGTCTCAGCAGACCTTGCCATGGTTCTGGGTCTGATGCTTACATTAGGACAGTTCACGCAGGGGTATTAAACTTTAGTCATGGTAAAGAAAATGCTCCTGCACTAAATGTGTGAACCTGGAATTGCACTGAAATCATCCTGCAATCTGTTAAACTTGTATTACAGTAGTAAATGCATAATGTAAGCAGTTTTTTGCCAAATTAAAATATTGCAACCAGTTCTTTGTTTTGGAAAAGCAAAGCTAAAATCTGCAGTCACAGCCTGCATGTTCTTTTTTTGTCCAGCATTGTTATTGTTCTCTGCCCTGCACAGTAATATACAACTGCTGCATATCAGTAGGGTTGTTGGAGAAAATAAATGCAAATGAAAAAATGCAAAAACTGTACAGCACATTTCAAGACTTTCACAATACAATGCAATACAGTTGCTTTTTATATAGCTCCTTTCTTAACAGAGTGATCACAAAGCGCTGAACAATTAAGAATAAGCCAAATCAAAAGGGGACATTTTTAACCTACTTTTAAAAATTGAAAGCCAGTCGGCCTAGCAAATACTCTCAGGGAGCGAATTTCAGAGTCTTCCACCCATAGAGATGAGGTGGAAAGAAGGAACAGAGAAGGAACAATGTGTTTGAATTTAGCAAACCATAAATGGAAGAAACAAAAGCTGCTGAGGATTGTGCCTTTTTGTAGATAGCTGTTTCATCAGCTTGTAATGATCTCTGGCTCTTGCTTACTCAGGACCACATAGTGGTAATAGAGGCAGGGGGAAGGGTGCTGGGCAACATTTAAATGAACCTGTTGAGTATCAATCTGATTGAATCACAGGCGCAGAGACATTTCCCTTGGTCCCCAATTTGCCTACAGTACCTCTTGAATAATATTTCTTCTCACTTGGTGTAATACTGGTAGATAGCTATGGTGTGTATTTTTTTTTTTTTAAACAGTCATATTTCTATGAAATAACAGCACCTGTGTTTTAAAATGAGTCTTTTAATAGATTGACCACTTTCATGAAAACATTCTTTGCCTTTCCTGCTATGTCTTAGCAATAACAGCTGTCTACAGCTGCCAAATACCAAAGAGCTGATGGAAGTTGTCTTTGCAGACTGCTTTGAGAGATTAATGTAACTCTGGGTTGTTTTTACTCAAAAGCCAATAACAGCAACATTTCTGTTTTGCATGTATTATTATTATTATTATTATTATTATTATTATTATTATTATTAGATCTTCATAAGGCATATTTCTAGTGTGGCTCGTTCTTCTTCATCCATTCTGTTAGGCTTGCTGCAAACAGGAGTTGTTTTTAATCCAAGCAGGCAAAGACCAGACTTACTGAAGTGCTGATAACCTGTAAAGTGTTCTGGTTTGTGATGAGTGGCAGATTTGAGGAAAGTGTCCCCTTGGTTTTCTTTTCATTCATTCAGAGTGACCCTGAGCCAGGAACAGCAAATCTATTCCCTGGCTGACCCCTGTCCCCAGACCTTTTTGAAATGCATCCTAAAAGACAGGAAATGGTACAGATGGTCTTAGGGTTTCACAAACGCAAAAAGGAAAAATGTGATGTTAACTTCTTCAGCATCGCTTCTGCTGCTAACCTTACTATACCTTAAGTAAGGATGGCATAATCAGTGGCAGTGTGAGCTTCCTTTACATCATCAAGTCTGCCATGAAGGGGGATGATGGTACAACAATGCCAAATGATTTATTTGCTTATTTCTAGACTGTTTGTGTGCAGGTTTTGTGGACTGTTGACTGAGACCACCAGCATGTGACCCAAGTCAAACTGAACTCATCACCCCTCTGTTTTATTTGCTTCAAGTAGTTCTCCTTTTAAAGGTTCCTTTGTCTGCAATGGTTGATGTCAGAGGGGGAGGGGGAGTAGGCATAGCACACCACATTGTTAAATGTAATGTTTATCAGTTTCAGCTTCTCAAGGACAATCAGGCTCTTAACGTCGGGCAGAAGTCTTCCCTACATTTGATTATCCTGCGTACAGCCCCTATCAGAAGTGGTGATAGAAGTGGGATCTAAGCAACCTGAAAACCTTCAGTAGGAAAGTTAATAATTCTCCATACCTGATGCTTTCAGACTGCTGTGTAATTAATGTGTTTCAAATACCAGTGTGGTCACTGAGACTGGAGAAACTAACAGTTTCCTTGGGTTATGTTATTTTATATTTCAGAAAGACTTTGGTACAGCATTGGGCTACAGTAAAATTAAAATACATGATGCTCCATATATGGAAGCGCCCATACTTCCATTGTCTGTTTAATTTAACATTACTGGGACCTCAGGAAGTACAAATTGGTGTCAAGAAGGTACCTGACATACTTTCGTTTTGCAAACGTTACCTATTTTTCCCACATGTTAATTTTACTTCATGTTTACAAGCCATTCTTTCCACTTACAGTATGCCCTGCAGGGATGTCTAGTTTAAAATGTTTTGCGTTAGAAAACATGTCTTGTTGCCGTGAGCCTTTGAAACATACCCTTAGCTGTTTTGACTTCTGTCACACTTCCTATTTTTCCAGTTGTTTCTAAACTGACAGTGGGTTTTCCACAAAGTTTTCTGAAAACACCAAGGCTTCTAATACTATATGTTAATGGAAACTTATGTGGAACATTGGTACAGACCCTTCTGTAATCTGATAATTTACAGTGAATCATTTATATGGCAATCACTAGTGACCTTTGCATTTTTAATGCCGCCTTCACTTGGATCCAAATCAAAACAAACAGTTTGTGTATATATACATATATCCATGCATATGGATTTCACATGCATGTGCCTTTTTAATACGTACAGATTATGTTACACAGACTAGACACCATTGTTTGCTATTTTAAAATGAATAGCAAGTGATAGATGACTCAAACTTTGGTCCACTGTTTCTCGTACTGTATTACTAAAGGGATACTGTATATAATTTGCAGCAGTATATACTTAAATGGAGCCCCAGCAGCCACTGACTACTTATAATGTGAGGTAAAAACAGGCTTTGGGCAAGCATGATTAAACATGCCTTTACTTATTTTTTTTTTTTAACTCGTCTAGCAGAATCTGCAAACATTGCGATACTTTTTAAGAAGCAGCAATATGATATTGTCTTGCAGCTATAGTGAGCAATCCCAGGTCTGAAATGTGTTTAGAAGTTTACAGTAAATTAGAATGAGAATGAGGCAGACAACCCTACATGTGTACCTACTTGATTATCCTGTATACATTTTGCACCTATATAAAAGTACCCTGTAGAAATAGTTAATATATATATCTATTAGTACTGTATGTGGTTGCAGTTTGTCTGTACTGGTGACTGTTCCAAACCTCAGGAATATTTCTTCTTCCCTTGTCTGATTATAGTGTGCCAGCGGCTTCAGTTTGACTCCTCTTCTGTGTCACTTTAATATCTGTTCAGGAGTAAAAAGCAATCTGAAGCTGACTGTATTGGGAATGGAAAATTACACACGAACAGTGAAAAATCTGCACAGTTCTGTAGGAACTGAGCAGAAGCCACATGAACTAGCAGGTGCAAATACTGCTTCTGGGGCCTGGTTACTTATTGGTCCTTCTTGTAAGATTGAACAAATCTCAAAGCTTGAAAGAAAATAGAGAGAAAGGAAAACCACACTATAGGACTAGGTTGGAAGTTTGAACTTTGCACTTTTGGACTTACGAGACCAGTCATAGGTATACGTAGTTAAAAAAAAACACACACACACACACACACACTCACACAGATTTGATCAGCTCTCTAGTAACACTAATCAGTGTATTAAATAAAACAGTAACTGTTAGTGCTCATGAGTGAAGAAGAGATGTTTTGTCTTGTATTTTTTATTTTTTTGCTATCCCTATCTCTGCATTTGGGAAGCTACACCCATGTCACAACAGTACCACTCAGTATGACCTTATTGAGAATCCAGTTACGCCCAGTGACACTGTCCTCTGTGGTACAGTCCATGTCATCATCCAAGGGTTGCTGCTAATCAGAGAAACAAGTTCAAGTAATCAGAGGCTTTGTAACTTGTGCACCTCCACATACTCTCTGCAGGTAAACAAAGAGTTTTAGCATTATGAGTCTTTCATGGTAAGTATACTTTTTTTTAATTCAAATCTTTCTACTCAATTAAACAGGAATTTGGTAGTAGAAACTCATTTTTAGACTAAGTTGAGAGGATAATGGTTGAATTACTGTACACTATTTAAAATAAGCTACTTTGCCTTATGAACTGTCTATATAACAGTACAGTGCAGTACAACAGTTTTAAATTGATGCTGCATTGAAGCATTTGTAAAAATAGCTCCTGTAACACTGGTTCTACTGTATAAGTTTTACTTCATACTATAGTGTGTACAAGTACTTATAGAACACATGCTATAGAATAGATTTGAGATGTTATAATAATGTTTCAGGAATGAACTGTCTGGAAATAATCTTACCCGACCTGTCACCTTCATATTTTAAAATATTTTGTAGTAAGGGAATTTGTTATGCAACTGCAATAGAAATGTGCTACCTTTGTTTGTCTGTTGGTAAATTATTACTTAAAAAACAAACAAACAAAAAAAAAAACAGCAACTCGGCAAAACTACTAATCAATAAGCGTCTTTAAAACAGAATTAATATAATGTGCTAATACAGGTTAGATTTTTTTGACTGAAGTTAATCGGTTAGCCCATTACTCAGTCTGGTACTGCATCAATATGTGTGTTAATGTACATTTTAAATCTGCTGTCTTGTGAATCCATAGCAACTCTTTACTCACGTATTTTTGAGATCAATGCAAAATAACTTGGGCTATTTTACAGATTATCTACGTACTGCAGGCAGATGATGTGCCCATGCTATTATTCAGTAATTTCCCACACGCAAGATGCTGTGCACTCATCGGGGCTGTGAAAGTTAGTTATGGGAAGTGTATCGAGGGCATCTTTGTAAATGCACTGCTGGTGCTTCTTTTAACAGCTCAAATCTCAGGTGGCGACTTATTATTTTCAGTACAATGCAGTTAAGTCACAGTGATGTTCCTGTCCATTTTACAGTCCTCCATTCCCCTTGCCTCCCCTTGCTGTGTTTGTGTTTACATAGACACCCAATGTTTGTGATTCAACACCAACAGAATAACTCTTCTCTTGCATTTGTATAATGCTCATTTCAATTTATATTAACAAACTGTAAAATGTAAATAGTTTTAATATATATATATATATATATATATATATATATATATATATATATATATATATATATATATATATATATATATATATATATACATACATACACACACACACACACACACACACACACACACACACAAGCTTGCAACATTTTGCATCTCTTCCCTGACCTATTCTCAGTTTATATTTAAAAACAACAAAAAAGCGCATTTTAAATAATTACACATTAGTCCCCAAGGGTCATAATCTGGTTTAATCTTCTGGGCCTTGGCAACACTCTAATCTATCTGACATATTAACCTACCCAGTCTTTGTAGTTCCAGTTCCACTCTGCAATGTTGTGCTTGTATTTCCCAAAGTAGCTTTGGTATCAATGCAGTGTGCACATGGAGTTTAAATAACATTTTGTATTCCACATCTGAGTCAGGGCATTAACTGCTTACTGTGTTGTGGTCAGATGATGGGATTCAGTGAAGTTTTTGAGCAAACAAATTGAGTTAATTTACAATTAACCCCCCCCCCCCCAATCCTAGTATGTCACTACCTTTGAACGACTTATCAAACTGCAAACTAAACCAGTTCTCAGAAACATTCCCTGAAAGGTAATGATCTTTATTGCATCTGCTGCCTGTTCCATATTCTTCCTTTTATTTCTGAAAACAGGTATTTATTTATTTTTTTTTTAAATGAAATATCACTGACTTTAAATGCAATGCATCATAAATTGAAAACATGTTTTATAAGCGCAGTGTTGCTGTGAGTGTGTTCTTGTTTTTCCCCCACAGGCTTTTAGAAACCGACACCAAGTCCTTGCGATCCGTGAATGGATCGCGGAGAAACAGCGGCTCTTCCCTCGTGTCCAGCTCTTCAGCCTCCAGTAATCTCAGCCATCTGGAAGAGGACACCTGGATACTCTGGGGGAGGATCGTCAACGAGTGGGAAGATGTGCGCAAAAAGAAAGATAAGCAACTCAAGGTAATTTACAGTGGAGTGGAACAGTGGAACTGGCAATCTGTAGAGTGCAGCTACAAAACAATGTTCTGCCTCAAGCATTCCTTTTTGGAATTTACACTTTACAGGATTCCTATCAAGGGTGTTTTCTTTACTGTTTGACTACTGTGATGCACTAATAAAACATTTACTCTTGGGGTTCATGTAGTGTTTCTGAGTACAATAAAGAAGTATTGTGTTGAAGTGATCTCATTTAGCATGTCCAGTACATCTTTGTGTTTTAGTAGACTCTGCAAGCAAATAATTACTCCATAAAGCAGAATGTTGCTAAGAGAGAAGCAAAATGGCATGCATGACTGAAATAGTAAACCAAACCCATCACATTTAGTCTGTGATTGAAGGAGGATAATTTGATATGGAAATTGATATTTTAATTTTATTGTTCGTATACATATATAATTTTGTTAGGATGATATGTTTGACATAATGCTTGCTGTCCATTATTACCCCAGACCTACCCCAGAGAGGTAGTTTACTGTCATTGTATTTTAAGGAGACTTAGGATGTACTTCAGTGTCACTGAAGTACATGTGTGTAGAGGATACTGTCGTTGATTTTGCTATTGTATTAAATAAGTATCTAACCACAGCATCCTCTATGCACCTTTTGCCACTTTTTCAGAAGTGTAACAAAGCATCTTAGTCTTGTATGCCATTGTAGTCCTTGTATGTCAAAATGTGCATTTTGATTTGACATTCCCTTCAAAAGTAATTGCCTCCACTTTTGAATGCTGGCTTTCAAACAGTCCAAAATGTAATGCTGTATTTTGTCCTTGTATTTGCAGGAACTTGTTAGAAAAGGGGTTCCCCATCACTTCAGAGCGATAGTCTGGCAGCTCTTGTGCAATGCACAGAACATGCCTATCAAAGAGCAATATTCCGAACTGCTAAAGATGACCTCACCATGTGAAAAACTTATCCGAAGGGACATTGCACGGACATATCCAGAGCACGAATTCTTTAAAGAGAAAGACAGCCTTGGACAAGAGGTTTTATTTAATGTAATGAAGGTATGTCAGCTACTCCTTGAAATTCTACCCCCTACAAAGTGTGTTTATGTACTGGTTTGATTCTATTGAGTGTGTGCGCACCATCTGGTGGTCAAAAGTAACTTGTGATTAAGGAGATTTCTGTATAGAGCACAAACCACCTAGTGGTTGAACAATGTAATTGTGTTTACTCTGGAAGGACCTTTATTTAAAGTAATATCTGTATGTTCTGCAAGCTCCTTTATTGAATCATATGATCCCTAGGATCAGAGTTGAATAAACTTGTTACTGTTGACCTTTATTGTCAAGAGTTATAACCTGTATCTATTGCCCTCAAGTTACTATTTTTTTGTATAGCTGTCATTTTAGATTTCAGTTGTCAGATTATAAATATGTAATGTACACGATATGGAGTTGTTGTTGTTTTTTGTTTGTTGCAAAAATAAAACTTTAGAAACGCAAACTATTCCTACAGGTTCTGTACAATCAAGCATTGGTCATAAAGGTTTCAGGCTGTTTACTAAATAATGAAGTGTGGCAATTCTCTTTTGGTTATTTGCATATTTTTTGTTTTCATCCTTGTGGGAAAGGCATTTTATCCATACAGCAGAGAAGTGCTGCATCTTGGTCTCTTCTATTACCACAATGTAACATTTAACATGTCACCTTTGCCCTATTATGTCATACCTCTTGATACTGCATTAGGACTGATAGATGTCTTTTAAGAATAAATCAAATGCATTATTTCAAGTGGAAGTTGGAAGACTTCTTTCCCAATATTGACCGCATCTGTCAAGGTCATCTGTATTCTGTATTTAAAAATAAATAAATAAATAAAATAATCATGTTCGCATCATTTGAAAGATGTGCAATTTTGTTTTAATACAATGAAAGATGTTGCTACTTGAATATGTCGATCAAGTTAGCAAAGGCCAAAGTTATTACAAATGCATGTTAAACAAACCTGACATTTCAGCTAATAGGGTAATCTAGAGGCAGGTAAAAGATAAAGCTCAAAGCCAGTGAATATAAATGTACTCCTGTGTTTGACATTCACTTTTTTTTATAATTTTTTTTTTTTTATTAGGCTTATTCTCTTGTTGACCGTGAGGTGGGCTACTGTCAAGGAAGTGCTTTTATTGTTGGACTGCTGCTTATGCAGGTAAGACATGGATTCCTTAAAATGCAGCAAGTTGTAAAGACAAGCAGCCTTCTTTTACACCTTGTTCCTGTATTTCAGGCAAGTGTATGTCTGGTATCCTCTGGTGTAGAACTGGCATGTCTTTTAGGCATGGGGTGCGCAATAGAACTGCGCCTGAGTTAACAGCTCATGTTTGTATTGCAGATGCCAGAAGAGGAAGCATTCTGCGTGTTTGTTAAGTTAATGCAGGACTATCGACTGCGAGAACTCTTCAAACCCACGATGGCTGAGCTCGGTCTCTGCATGTACCAGTTCGAATGGATGATACAGGTCAATCAGACTTCTAACACATTTTACATTTTTGCACAATGTAATAAAATAAATTGATAAAAAATAATAAAAGAAAGATATGTACAACATATCGAAACGTTGGGCAGCTGGCTCTTTGAGCTAAATATATATATATATATATATATATATATATATATATATATATATATATATATATATATATATATATACACACACACACACAATGAACAAAAATATAAATGCAACATGTAACAATTTCAAAGATTTTACTGAGTTACAGTTCATATTAGGAAATCAGTCAATTGAAATAAATTCATTAGGCCCTAATCTATGGATTTCACGTGACTGGGAATACAGATATGCATCTGTTGGTCACAGATACCTTAAAAAAAAAAAAAAAAAAAAGGTAGGGGCGTGGATCAGAAAACCAGTCAGTATCTGGTGTGACCACCATTTGCCTCATGCAGCACGACACATCTCCTTCGCATAGAGTTGATCAGGCTGTTGATTGTGGCCTGTGGAATGTTGTCCCACTCCTCTTCAATGGCTGTGTGAAGTTGCTTGATATTGGCGGGAACTGGAACACTCTGTCGTACACGTCGATCCAGAGCATCCCAAACATGCTCAATGGGTGACATGTATGGTGAGTATGCAGGCCATGGAAGAACCGGGACATTTTCAGCTTCCAGGAATTGTGTACAGATCCTTGCAACATGGGGCCGTGTATTATCATGCTGAAACATGAGGTGATGGCGGTGGATGAATGGCACGACAATGGGCCTCAGGATCTCGTCACAGTAATTCTGTGCATTCAAACTGCCATCGATAAAATGCAACTGTGTTCGTTGTCCATAGCTTATATTTGCCCATACCATAACCCCACCGCACTCTGTTCACAACGTTGACATCAGCAAACCGCTCGCTGACACGACGCCATACACACTGTCTGCCATCTGCCCGGTACAGTTGAAACCGTGATTCATCCGTGAAGAGCACACTAATCCAGCGTGCCAGTGGCCATCGAAGGTCAACATTTGCCCATTGAAGTCAGTTACGACGCCGAACTGCAGTCAGGTCAAGACCCTGGTGAGGACAACGAGCACGCAGATGAGCTTCCCTGAGACGGTTTCTGACAGTTTGTGCAGAAATTGTTCGGTTGTGCAAACCCACACTTTCATCAGCTGTCCGAGTGGGTGGTCTAGACGATCCCGCAGAGAAGAAGCCGGATGTGGAGGTCCTGGGCTGGCGTGGTTACACGTGGTCTGCGGTTGTGAGGCCGGTTGGACGTACTGCCAAATTCTCTAAAACAACGTTGGAGGCGGCTTATGGTAGAGAAATGAACATTCAATTCTCTGGCAACAGCTCTGGTGGACATTCCTGCAGTCAGCATGCCAATTGCACGCTCCCTCAAAACTTGAGACATCTGTGGCATTGTGTTTTGTGACAAAACTGCACATTTTAGAGTGGCCTTTTATTGTCCCCAGCACAAGGTGCACCTGTGTAATGATCATGCTGTTTAATCAGCTTCTTGATATGTCACACCTGTCAGGTGGATGGATTATCTTGGCAAAGGAGAAATGCTCACTAACAGGGATGTAAACAAATTTGTGCACAGAATTTGAGAGAAATAAGCTTTTTGTGCGTATGGAAAATTTCTGGGATCTTTTATTTCAGCTCATGAAACATGGGACCAACACTTTACATGTTGCGTTTATATTTTTGTTCAGTGTGTGTGTGTATATATATATATATATATATATATATATATATATATATATATATATATATATATATATATATACATAATATATATATCTTATATATATATATTATACATTCAAACCTCAAACAGTAGTATTCTGATTCTGTTACACTGTAAAAGCTGATAGTGTTTGGTCTTCGGTGGTGGATGTCAGTAGGATTATTTTCAGGATCCTTGCAGCATTCACACAGACGTACAACCACTGTTCTCTGTACTTCACCATTAAAATGTACTGTTTTACATGTTTTTTTTATTTCTAGTGTAGTAGATCCAAAAGACTTAGTCTACATTTATTGTTTAGAATTTTAATTTAAAAAAAAAAATGTTACAAAGGAATTCAAGTAATAATATTTCTCCTTGGTGCTTATTTAAAACTATGAAACTGTGCAGATGGAAAGTAAGGGGACGTAAGGGTGGTTGTGGAGCAGCAGAATGAGTTGGTAGCTGTGGGTTCTAGCTGGAATTTCGCCATCTCTTTTACTCTGAAAGGCTGGTTTAAGAGGAAGGGGTAACGGCTTGAAATCTCCTATACTGAAAGCTTGCTTTCTGCTTTGCTGTCTGCGCTGTGCACTGTGTGTCTTCAGGAGCAGCTGCCAGAGCTCCAGGTGCACTTCCAGTCCCAGAGTTTCCATACCTCCATGTACGCCTCCTCCTGGTTTTTAACCATCTTCCTCACCTCCTTTCCACTGCCAGTTGCTACAAGAATTTTTGATATATTTATGTACGAGGTAAGTCAAGTAGGTATTTGTATTTTGGTTTACAGTTCTTAGACTGCATGTTTTTTTCTCTTTTTAAAGTAAGGAAATGAGCTAAAATGATCATTGTTTCTTCCCAGGGTTTAGAGATTGTGTTTCGAGTAGGATTAGCTATTCTTCAAATGAATCAATCAGAATTAATGCAACTTGACATGGAAGGTATGCTAGAGGTAAGATAATCTTTCATGTTTATAAAAGACCAGGATTGTGGTTCCGTGCCAAGTATTCTTGAGGGTATTAGAAGAATGAGCTACTTTTAGGATTGCGGAAAATAAAGGCTACTGTATATTTTTGCAATTAATTGTTTTGCATAGTAAGAATCTAGCTTCCAGTAACCTTTTCAATACTCCTGGCTCCTGATTCACTGCACTGATAAAACATACTTTGTTTTTCGTGTATTTGTATGTGTGGAGGGGATGCATTATTTAAAGGAAAAAAGCCTTTCAATTGCAATAAGGAAATCAGTTTAAATCAAATGCTGCCATTCTGCAGACAATCAGTATTTGCTGAGATTAAGTGTTCCCTTTGATTACACTGGTTTCCATCTGACTCGCTTGGTTGTCCCGCTTGTTCCCCAGCACTTTCAGAAGGTCATCCCACACCAGCTGGACAGTAGTCCAGATAAGGTGATCCAGACAGCATATCAAGTCAAATACAATGCAAAAAAGATGAAGAAGTAAGTATGCCATGCTAATACCTTAAAATCAATCACTTTCAGCTTGTGTGTTTATGGCATTTTTATATATTCTCTTTCTTAGGTTAGAAAAGGAATACACTACAATAAAAAGTAAGGAGATGGAAGAACAAGTAGAAATCAAGGTATTTTTTTAACCTGGTCTGGAAAGCCCTATTCAAATAATTGTGATACATTAAATTCCATATTCTCTGTATATTTAAACTCAACGGGTTAATATACTATGTATTATAAATCTACTCTCTTAAAAAAAGTGTACTTTTCCTATTAAACTTATTATGAAATGACACTGAAAAACATTCAAATTTACATACGTTCATGATGGTATGAAGTATTCAACATATAAAACAAATGTACAAATAAACACTTATGTATCATTTTTAATAAATTGTAAGAATTATAGATTTACCATCACTGAAATTGCATGAGCAGGATTTACGTATCATAGGTTTTTGACCAGGAAAGTTGACTTAAAAAAAAAAAAAAAGAAAGAAAATAAATAACAAATTATTTGACATTTTACAGAGGTTGCGCACAGAAAACCGACTTCTAAAGCAGCGCATCGATACGTTGGAGAAAGTGAGTACTGCAGAGATTGCTATGGTAATTCCAGTGCAAGTTGCAAATCTCGACCTGTATTACCATTGTATGGTACCTTGCAGAGATCATATGATTATAATTTGTATTAAGTTATTACTCCTTTTTTTAAATCCTTTGTGGGCAACTAGGAAATACTGGCCTTGTTCATTAACTGTGCTTAACAGTGCAAAAAATTATTTGATTAACAAACAATGCAAGTGGTAACTTTGTTTAATTTGCTGTTTTCAGAAATATTTAATCTGGGGTTTTGTTTATTTGTGTCAGAATGGTAATAATTAAATTCATACATAAGTTATATTTATAATTTTATTATGTTGAATCATATTATTTTACCCGACAGATATATTTTCGTCAATGCATTTTTTTAGGAGATATTAAGAGATGGGGGATTCATCATGATAATAGGAAAAACATCCTTTAGGTACAGTCTCCTACTGGAATTCCTCACATAAATACATAAATGTTTATATGGTTGACATTCAAGGTAATATTTTTTAAATGGTAAACAAACACGCTGACAATGCTATGCATTCACCACATGCAAAATGGTAAATAGTTAAGTTTGTAAGATATTATGCAATTAATTTGGAAGGACATTTAATTTTCTTCCAAATGATTTATTGCAAGGTAAGAAGAAACATACAGGTAGTTTGGGGTAGGTTTACACTGGCAACTAACATTTAACAGCGTAGTAAGCTACCATAACTGGTGTGTACTATATCATTTAGACTGTGAAGTCATTAGGTTGGTACAATTAGTTTAAATACTCATATAGCTGTGTCTCTCTATACTGCAGTGTCAGTAGTAATCTGCTGCATGTGAGTGGACTGCTTGGTTGGAGCAGATCAGTAGTAGAACTTTTAACTCTATTTGCATGTCGTTCTCAGTTCATCCCTTGCTTTGGTTAGAACGGTGATCTGCATTGGAGGGTGGATTATTGCATGTGCAAGTACAGCAAAACATTGCATAACTTTTCCAAAGTGGTGTTTTGTGCAAAAAAAGTTTCCAATGTTGGTGGAAGGCTGCTTTTCGGTGCTGGTTGTGATGAATAATTGTTATATTTAAAATTTAAATTAAAAATCATAATGCTACAAGAAAACAATGTCTATTTGGTAGTATGGCTCCCAATACATGTAATCTTAACTTGCTGAAGACAAAGGGCACGGTTTTGAAACAAGTGCAAAGACACATTTTGTAAGAGGAATAAAACAACTATAATGGTACAAAACTAGCATTTGTGAAGGATCAGTTCTGGGTAGTACCTTGCTAGTTGTTTACGGTTTTTAAGTGATTTATACTATATTATATTCTATATATATATTCCTCCTTCACACTTGTTTACAAATAGGCCCACAAACCTTCCTTTACCCCATTCATGTATCATTTGTTTTGCTTCTTTGGGTTCTTTGCTATTGCACACTAATCTATGCTTTGCCACTACTTACTCTTCTCACTGTTATCAGATCTGAAGGCATCTGTTTACTTTCTACCTCCCATAATGCCACAGTCACATTACTGACAATTTGACCCTCTCCACAGCCAAAAAAAAAAAAAAAACTCAATCAAAACGAAGGAGGAGAAATATGAACAAGCCACGTTGGCTTTCAAAATCAATATTGCCACTTTTATTTTGTTCATTGATTCTTTGGTTTTTTTTCTCTCTTACGCTTCTGTCTGGATTTTTCCTTTTTGTAGGAAAGTGCTTCCTTGGCAGATAGATTGATCCAGGTATACATTTATTCTCTCCTTGTCTGTTATTAAATAGAAATGCTGCACCCCTTCTCTTACATGTGCATGTATTGCTGTCTGTCTCTAGATGCCAGGCGGTTCCTATATTTGCCCGTAAGATTAGCATAAAATAAATGTTTTGATCTATTTGTTGTAAATCCCTTTTTGTGACCATTTGTCATTATTGGGACTAGTAAGAATCGGTGAGAACTCCCATTTCTGTTTGAGAAGTGCATGAAAAATAATTCTGCATGCCCCAAAATTAAAAACAAGAGAAGAAAATTATAATAAACACAATCCTAATGACACACAGATGAAACTAAGAGCAAACCCAAATTTATTACCAATTAAAACCTTCCCCATTTGATGGCATGCTTCCTTAATGTAGTCAAGTGAACTGCCTAGCTTCAGCTTCCATCCATCGACCCTCATGCAACAATTATGTCCCAAGGGACAAGTGACAAGGGCACAAGAGGCTGAGGAAAACTACCTCATAAAACGGGAACTGGGCACCATCAAACAGCAGAGCGATGAGGCCAGTGCTAAGCTGGAGCACGCTCAGCGTACCATCAGGGAGCTTCAGCAGCAGCAAGGGGTAAGGAGCCTGGGAGCATCTTCAGCCTTTACTGTTTCTCCTCTTTTACTGCCGGTTCGAGCAGTGCACACAATTCACACACTTTTCTTTTTGTTGCATTACTGCCTTCCAGCCCTCCATACTGACTGTCTCCACAGTACTGTATTATGTATAATCTGTATTATTTTTTGAATAGTACTTTTAATTTACAGAATTACAGTGATTGGTATTTGAAGAGCTGATGATGACACTTCATGTTGTGTACGTTGTGTACAAATGATCACAGAGCTGCACACGAGTTAGTGTTAGCCATGCTGCCAGAGTAAGATCAGTTACACTTAGAGTAGGCATTGATTCAACAGGAAATAAACATTGAACTCTATAAAGTATTTCTGAGTAGAGCTTCCTTGCAGTATGTAATTGTGTATGTGGTTGGTGTTAGTAGTGCATACTAAACAGTAGAATCTGTTGTGTAAAATCAGGACCTCGCACAGAATATGTCAAAGTTTGACATTTTTAAATGATAGTCTGGACCAGGTCTGTCTGTCTATGTTGTTGGTTGTTATACTAGTATAAATGTCAGCTTTTTTTCTTGATAACAAAAACATTGATACAAGATTTGTCTTGATGAACAGTACAATTAAATGTTCAAATAAAGTTAAATGTCCTTTCTGGGGTTTTTTTTGTTTGTTTTTTACATAGTGAAATAAAGCCATTTGTTAAACAAGTGCTGAATGCATTTGTAAAATATCCTAGAAGTTTACTCATTTTCTTCTGACCATTGTCTGCTTTCCTGTTACTGATTTATGGCTTCTGTTTACTTGTGAAAGCTACTGTGCTTAAGGATACTTTGTTCTTCATGCTAAATTGAAGAAATTGGCAGAACATGTAAACTTGTAAACTGGGAAGCATATGCCTGTCGATGTTGATATACTTTGTAAATCCTTCTGTCAGTCACATAGTATCGAGAGAACAGCTTGTTATTGAGAGTATCTGAATTTGTGGGTGTATAGAGGCTGTCTGTCTGTGTACAACCATCTTATTGGTGTATTTAAAGTTCTAATGCTTTTGCACTTTATTGAGCTGATTTTATACACTGACTTTTACAGGCCGTTCTCAAGAGTACTAATGCATAAATTTAAAATTCTATATATCTATCTATCTAGATATTATATATATCTATATATATATATATATATATATATATATATATATATATCTATATATATATATATGTGTGTGTGTGTGTGTCTGTATATACATATATATATATAGTATCATATATATATTTATATATATGTATATGTATAAAATCTATCAAAGCAACTTAAGCTTTCAGGTTTGGCATTTATAATAATGTAAAGTTTGTGTGCATATGTCACCTTTTTATAGTTTGCTGTCATTTGTCAATTTGTTTCCCATTTGAGGAACAGCCAACTTCAGTCATGTTGACCAGATCAAAAAAAAGTGGACACAGATTTAGTTAAACATTTTGTACTTATTATTGTAAACAAGTAAATAACTGGGAGTACAGTATTCTGTAACTCTTTACTAATCGTCCATTTGCATAGATTAATGCTGTGTTCACACAATGCTGTTGGGAGGGATATGGTAGAGAAGCTCAGAGTTGTTGGGGTTTTTTAGTCTTAAAATGGATATTTGTAAATGTAAGATGTTTGTGACAGTATAAAATAATTAAAAGACAGGTGCATTCTATGGCTAGAGTACATTTCCATGGCCATGTCTTGGTTTATACTGTACTGACTATCGGAGTGATAACAGAGCCCTGTTTTTTTTATTATGGGCCCTGTTTTTCTGTATACATATTAGAATGAACTGTACAGAAACACTATTGAATTGTAGCGCGCACACACACACACACACACACACACACACACACACTCCTCTTGTTGAAATCACTGATATATAAAACATGTTTCTTGATGTAGAAAGTGCTTTTTATAAAGGTTTCAATTTTTTTTTTGTATTTTAAGGAGACCCCTGTTAAGGACATTGTGGTAGAAACATAATATAACAAGTTTGCATGCTTGTATTACGCATATGATTTTAAATAAGCTTGAATTATTAATATAATACGCAGGCTATATATGTTTAATTGTTTGTCAGCTGTGTAACAGCCGTAAACACAGCAGTTTTAAAAGGTACTTTGCAATTCTGGACTGTTTAAGCATTTATTATTATACGTTGTGTTTTTTATGGCTTCTGCAGTGAAGCTTCTAAATGATTCATATGAATCCAGAAGCAGGGATGAGCCGATAGGCTGCTTTTGGTTCTGTTTGATTACATGCGCTACAAGTAAACTAAATACATTTTTGTAATTTAGCTTTAAAGTATGATTTTTGCAAAACTAAGGTTTAAGATGTTTTTACTCAAGTTTGTTGTAGCACATGCATTGTCATGCAGGAATTTGAAACATCTGAGGATAGACCTAATATGAATGCATTAGTGTTACTAGGGTTACATCAATGAGATTTTAAGTCCCATTTATACAGACTCCATCTGGTTTTTTGGAAGTGAATCATGATGTTACTGTACAGTAACTGGGAGTGTCTTTAGTGACAGATAGCCTAATATATGTGTTTTTTTTTTATATAAACCTTCAGCTGATATTTCAGCCTTGCAGTTGAACTACTGTCAGGGAAAATATACTGCCCTAGTTTACGGCTCCCAAGTTTGGTTCTTGTCTTGAAAAACGTTGCCAGTCAATACATGGATACTTAGTGCAGGATATGTGTAATTACACAAGTATAGTTTTAACTGAATGCCTGTCTAGGTATCGGTGGATACATTTTGAGGGTTTTTAGCTTGAACACTAGCCTCAGAATGTTTGAAGAAGGAAATGCAGCTCAGTCATTAAAATAAATAAGTAAAGCGTTTTTAAAATGTTTTGCTGACAAGATGAAATAATATTAGTTATTTCATGTTGATAGTGTGTTTAATATGAATGCAAACCAGCAAGTCATGTATGATTTTTGTTCACTATATACATTGTCATGTTCATGAATTCATCTTTCTGTTAGCATAAATGCCATCCACGCTACACAGAAGACTTCGTGCTGCAGCTGGAACAGGAGCTGGTGCAGGCCCGGCTGAAGGAAGCCGAATCTCAGTGTGCGCTTAAGGAGATGCAAGACAAGATCATCGACGTAGAAAAGGTTTAAACAAAACTTCAGCTTTTTAAAAAGTTCATTCTCTTTTTAAATGTGTGAGTATTTGTATATTCATAACACTGAAAGCACAGTGTGTATACTATAGCAGTGTGAACCACTAAAAAATGTGTTTTTATTTTGAGTGATATTATGTAGCGCTACATCTAGTTACTTAAACTGGCACCGTAGACATTTAAATTTTGAATTTATTTTGGATACCTTAATTTGATTTGAAATTGTACACAATTCAGTTGTCTCACTTAAACAAAGTTGGATGATACTACAACAATGACTTTTTTCCCTGTGTTAAAATGTTATGGAATCCAAAGCTGAATAGTGGGAGCGGTCTCATAAATGTTTCTGCAGGAGATTAGTCCCATAGCATTTCTCAGTGATGGGGTTTCAGTAGGAGTGCACTGCGTTCATCCTGACGATGGGCTATTAAATAATGTTTCTGTGTACAGAAGAACAATTCCCTGCCCGATGACAGTAACGTTGCCAGGCTCCAGGATGAGCTGATAGGTGTGAAACTGAGGGAAGCAGAGGCACTGATGGGATTGAAAGAACTGCGACAGCAAGTGAGAGACTTGGAAGAACACTGGCAGGTAAGGTGTCTAGACATGCTGCAATTATATCTGGAGGGAAAGCTGCTGACTTGAGTTCTCCAGTCTGTGCCGAAAGGAATGCCCTTTAAAATATATTTCAATCTATCTGCTGGGAAGAATGCTGTATATATTAAGAATAATATATAGCCGTCACAATGGCAGGTGATCTTTGACTTAATATAAGTAGCAATATATGGGATATACCCTATAGGATTTTAAAGAAGCAATAAAAGTAGCAGACTTTTTAAAATGTATTTATTTATTTATTTAGTTCTGCTTGCTAATGAGGATCAATCATTTTTGTAGCGGCATCTAGCCAGGACTACAGGAAGGTGGAAGGACTCCCCTAGAAAGAACACAGTCGATGACCTGCAGGATGAGCTGATGACGGTTCGGCTTCGAGAGGCTGAGTCACTGGCTGAGCTGAAGGAGACCAAACAAAGGATGCTGGAGCTGGAAATGCAGGTAAGGAGTCTGTGTGCAAAACATGTGCGCAGCTATTGCAGTCTGTCAAACCTGCAGGGCCGTGTGATGTAATTCAGTGTCTGGAATCTGTGTTTTATTTTTTTTTTAAATGGAGATCTTTATATGCACAATAAATATTTAAAGCAGTGCTGTGCCACATGACATCATTCACTGTTAGCAGAAATATTTTAGTCAGAAGATAAACAAAAAAAATCACCTCATAAAGAACTTAAGAAATATGATTATAATTTTAGTATTAAATTATTTTTAAATTTTAAAAATACAAAAAGCATGTAGCTGAAAAAGGTAAAACGGGCCAGAGTCCATTATATTTTTGGTATACGTTTTAGAAGAATGTCCACTAGAGAGCAGTGTTGATCTACTGCTCATTAAATTAGTTTCAATACAGGATTTAACTTACATATGATCAGTAATGCAGCTGTTTAGATATTGTATCTCACACTGGGGTGTAGTGCTGCGGTGTCGGCAGGGAGTGGCGACCCCTCACTTCTTGGGCAGGGAGCTCATTGCTTCCGTACTTAATGTGTAAAATATTTAACTGTTTTGCTGTTATTAATATATGCCGATTTAGATGTACATGTGTATAACCCATACAGATAAGCAAAGAATACAATAACCGTTAAACACTTGAGCGATAAATAATGAAAACATTTGAATATAGCGTGCCTGGTGTAGAGTAATGAGTAAGCGAGGTGAAGTGAACCTGTATCGACGCTGTGCTGAGGTGTCGCCGTTACTTTTACAATCAGATGTAATAATGGGAACATTTGCTTATTTTTAGATCCATATCAGAAATCAAATAGATAAAATAAACTAAACATTTATTTAAAAGATAAAACTGAATTGCAACAAACAAATAAAGGGCACCTGGCCGTGGCCATACACAAATCTCTTTTTGCAAACGGATGCACTTCTGTTTCAAAACCTCTGTCTCATTCCCTCTTAAGCTTCTGCAACAGGACAATGAGATGAGCTCATTCTGGACCAAACCATTCAATATACAAGAGGGGGGCGGGGCTGGGAGTGTTACTTATAGGGTTATTTATAATAATGACTGCATTTTAATCATGTGTATTAGTGTATGAAACTAGTTATGAAAATATGTATTTATGTGTATATTTATTTATTTATCTTAATATAAATAGCTGTAACTCTAGTGCCTTGCATATATTATTTCTTTACAGTAACACCTCAATACCTGATTGCCTGAATTTGTAGTGAATTAGTACACTTCCAATACGGTAACTACTGTAGAATGATAAACTGTGGTTATGGTGAGTGTCTGGTGAAACAGGGACCACAGGCGGCATGGTAGGGTTGAGGGAGGGGGGAGGAAAAGGGGGGACGGTGAGGGTAAATAATAGCGACCCCCTCACTTCTAAGTATAGCACTACATCACTGATCTCACAGACGTTAGGTCGTTCATGTTGAAACAGGACTGTACTTGTGCTACAGTATAATTGGGTGGAGGGGGGTCTGGCCTGCCCATGAATAAAAGTAATCTTTTTATTATACAGCATTTGCCTGCATAGGGTAGGTTCATTGTATTCATAATATGAGTTTGACGAACCTGATTTCAGCAGTCAGAGCAAACCTTTTGGGACACCTTGATTTAATTAATATTTAATATCATTGGCAGTTGTTTTTTGAATATGTTAGTATTACTAGTTCAAGTCGTATTTCGATAGTTTACATGTGCTGCTCTGACCAGGCCTGAGGGAGGCATACTAAAATGCCTGTCTTATCTCTTTTCCTTTGTCAATTTTGTCATTTTGCTGCTTCTGCAGAATCAGATCAACAACAACCACCTGCAGAGAGCTGAGAAGGAGACGAGAAGCTTGCAGGAGACGGTGCAGTACCTCACAGCTCAGAACAAGGGCCTGCTTACCCAGCACAATGAAATCAAGCGCAAGCAAGCCGAGATTGACTGCAAGGTAAACCGTTCAGCACCAGAGAGAAACTAAGTTATTTATTTTACATGGGGTGGGGGTAGGGCTTCCCAAAACATGAAAGCCCTTTCTCCAGTGCAGTGGGCTCATAGTTCACATAAATGTACTGATTTAATAGTGATAGCGGTGGATATATGTGTTACTGCAGGTTATGTATAAGTGCATAGCAGCCCAGAAGCCACCTCTTTAGACTGCAAGCAGTGTACTGTAACCAGAACAGTGAAAAAATACTGGTTGTATTTTTATTTAAAGGTTGCAACCTGACAATTGAGAAAAAATGAGGTTGATGCATTTATGTGCTTTATTAATAAAGCCAAATGTATTTTAAAATAAATTTAAACTATTAGAAAAGTCTGGAGTTGGTCAGTCTATAACGAACCAGTTTCTTCCCCTTTTCACAGTGCTGAGTGTTTTGGTCGATGTGGTTATACATGATAAACGTTTGGTAATCGTGACTTGTCCTTTTTTGGAAGTGTAAATGTATACACTCCATGCTCGTCCTGACACTACCCAGTGCATTGCTAAGCATGTACATGTATGCTGAATCTGAATTTTGTCTCCTAGATGCAAAAAAAATAATAATAAAAAAAAAGCGAGATTTATTTATTTCTATAACTGCACCAAAAAAGTGTCTTTAGTGCAGAACTAGCTATTGTGAAAGTTAGTACAAGCAAGCTGACTGAAATGTGATTTGGAACAGCAACCTCCTAAAACAGAGTCTCCATAAAGTGAAAATGAACACTGATTCAAGTTTAGAACTGTAGAGCTTCTTGAAAATGTTGATTTGAATTTACGGCTGTGAGCAGGCTTTAGAAAAAGCAAAATCATTTCCCACTCCTTACACTTTTTACAACATAAATTAGTTCAAATGTCTGTTTAACTAGTCATTCCTTTATTATTATTATTATTATTACCTTCTAAACTGCATTTTCATATGCTACTAATCAAGATGTAAACCTTGTTATTGTATAAATAACAAATGGCTAAGCATATACTTCTAGATTTGTATTTTACAAAACGCACCAGATTCACTATGGACAGTGACAGTGGCAAAGAAACAGAAATAAGACACAAATGTAGACAGCAGGTCCTAAACAGGTGGGTCTTGGAACAGGACGTAGTAAACTCAGTTCTATTAAAAAAAAAAATGTAAAAAAATAAATGTTCACTAGATTTCTTTTTAGAAAGAATTTGTTTAAGAGCCCCCCCCCCCCCCCCCCCCCCTTATTTCTCAACCAGAAATACGTGTCATATTTTAGGAAGCTTATCAGAAGCATCAACAAATACTACTTTGACTCTGCGCCATTTGGTTAAAAAAGCAACTCGAAAATGCAGCAATCGTTAAAAAGAAAAAAAAAATTACTATTTTACTATCTTTCGGTAGCTGTGAATTTGCCCCCCCCCCCCCATTTCGGACTGATGGTGTATATTTTTTAATGTGCGAGAGGAATTGCGACGGATAGCAAAACAAGTCACTGGAAACTGTGAGGTAAAAGCATTAGTGAACCAGTACAACCTGAGCGAGGGCTACATGGAGTCCTGGCTAAGAAACATGCTTAGAAAAGACAGGAAAACCAAGCTAGATACTGGTACCATTTTGTTAACTGCTACTCTTCCGTTAAGTCCTGACTTTGGTGAAACGCCTTTCGCTGTCACATTCAATAACTTGCTCATGAAATGCAACATTTTCTAGTAACTCTGCTCCTTTGTAATGCCCTCCAGCAAGTATAGATAACCGCTATATGTCTGCATCATCGCATGCAAGCTTGCTCAGTTATCAACTAATGATTTTCAATCTGAGGAACTCGTGAGGCCTGAGGCTAGGCAGCTCTCCTCACCTCGTCATAAAGTGCTTTTCCAGCTTCTATGATTCTGTCTCGGTTTTGTAAGTGCTAAACCACATGACTTTGTTTGTTTCTCCTTTTAGAACAAAGAAGAAGTAATGGCTGTGAGGCTTAGAGAAGCAGACAGCATGGCAGTGGTGGCTGAGCTGCAGCAGCACATTGCTGAGCTAGAGATTCAGGTACTCTGTATGTGTGTGTGTATGAATGTATGTATGTATGTATATGTGTGTATATATATATATATATATATATATATATCAATATCAATATCAATATCAATATCACCTGTACCTGTTGACTGCGTGCTTTGGACGTCAAAGTAATGCCTTGGGTGACTGCATATATGCAATGCACGTGACCACAGTTTTATACAGTACATTTTAAAATAGTTTTATATTTGCTGTATAGAAAAGAGCTGTCAAAAGCTCTCTAGTGAACTCTTCTTTGTAGAGGCCCTGGAAGATAAAAGCTTGTCAGGTGGCTTCAAACCTTGTTGAAAGCAATGATAACTGATACCATGTCATAAAAAATATGCAGTTTGCACCTGACCTAATTTTAATTTTTAGTATGTTTAATTTTGGTTTACTTCGCAGGAAGATGTGTCTTTCTTATAAAGCACTGATATCTTTCAGCTGAAGACGCATCACTAACAGAATGGTTATCTCGTTGCATCGTTTCCTCCATGGGACAGAGGCGTTTTGACTTTGTCTCCCCAGGAGTGCTAATAGAGGTTGATAGGCACTGGGAGGACCGAGAGTATAATGGGTAGCCCTGAAACCGAGTTTGACTTCTCAGATAACACAAGTTGAGAATTACACAAGGGGCACACCCAGAACATTGGCAGTGCAAAGATGGTTAGTCATTATTCAAGCCTCCCTGTACCATGTTTTCTGTTCTAGAGTTTGAATCATGTCCTGCTCTCTTAGTAGGAGGGTGGTGGATTGGAGCGTGCAAAGGTCAGTCCCATTGGCTAGTGCATAACCATCAGAGCCACAACCCAGAGTTGTGTATAAAATTAATGCAGAATTTGAAATCTTCAGGTTTGCGGTTAAAAAATAGCTGATAACAAAGATTATTTACCAGGAACAAACCTTTAAATATATACTGCGAGATGACATTTTTGTTCAAATTATGCAAAATGTGTAACAGAAGGAGGATGGCGATGGGAGGATGTAGGGTAAGTGTCAGGAACTTTGTCATGATAAAAGCAGGGGAACTGATAGGAGAATTTAAAAATAAAAATGGTACTATTACCTTTTTGGAGGAGGAGAGTGAAGTGTAACAGATTTTATGATTAACCAGCATCTAGTCACTTGACTCTCGTATATTAGAGGGTTGCCTTATCTATTTAGTGTGTGGTAAAAACAGGAAAATGAGAAAATAAACGAGGCTTGCCAGTTTATTGCACATGTTGCATCAAGTGCTAGTTTTAGATGTCTCTTCTGATGGTTTATTCTTGACACACAGTCATACTTTAGCATTTAGGATCCATTAATAGACATCTATATAAATGTATTAAGCCAGGTATTCTTGGTTATTAATAGGAAATAATTGTTTCCCTTCAATCATAACACATGCAAACTGAAAACTAATACAATAGACATTCATTCTTCATCAACTTTTTTTTTTTTTTATCTAACACTGCTTCGTGTGCTGTATTTTGTAAGTCTTGCATGTAAAGTACAACTTTGTTATACAGGGTGGGTCAAAAGTCAGGCAACATTGAAATGTATTTTTATTTCAGCAAATTCTCAAATTGCCATTCTTGTTTATTGCAAACATGACTAAGGGCGGATTGCAGGTTTTCCAAATTATGTAAGAAAGAATAAAAAGACTGTTGAGCGACTCTGTAGTCTTATTGTTAATTAGGAGTTTAACAATTCCGTTAGTAAAGAGGTAAGTGGTATTACAGACAGTTCTGCATTGAGCTGTGGCTCATCTAGACAAATGGAAATTATATTGCTTCAAATAATGATACATAATTATTAGCTGCCATTCGTATAGATAAGTTTAAAATGCTCTGCGTCTGTTTAAATGGCAATGCTGTTTTTCTGCAGTTCTAATCAGCTGATTCTTTACTGTAGAGCAGATGGAGCCAACAGACATTTGATAGACAGGCACAACATGATTTCCTGGAATGGGGTAATCTAAATAATCTGAGCACTTGAGGTGAATTTAGCAGAAAGCTTTAGGGAAACAAAAACAAATTCAACTCTGTTTTGGAGCATAAGAATTCAAGACTGCTTGGAGTGATTGCAAGAAAAGGTAAGGGGAGAAAACTCATTTAAACTGGCTTTTAAATAGGTTTAGTCTGGTATTAGATTGAAGGGAAAGAGAAAAGCTCAGAGGAAGCAGAACGGGCACACACCCAATAAATGTTTTCCATTCTCAGCAGCGTGATTTAGACGCCAGCTCATTTTGATTCTGTACACCACCACCCATTTCTAACCTTAACCATTCTCAGACGGTATAAGCAACTATCTAGTGCTCAGACGTGTGAGACGCTATTTGTCAAGTTTTTCTAAATATTCTTTGTACATCTCCACCCACCTGTTGCTGATATTAGTATTTCAACTACTGTACTGAAATTCTAAGTTTAAGTCTGTTGAAGGGTCACACTCATGCACCATTTCAAAGTAAATGGAAACTAAACTCACTTTGCCCAGACTGATAATTGAGGGTCATGTTTGCATCTAAAATGGATTTCCTTCCTTGCATGGCTGTGCCAAAGTCAAGAGTATGTAAGGTACAAGAAATGCAGGTTAAGGGTTTTGTGGGTTGGTTTTCTGCTGCTTACTGTAGCAATGGGAGATAAGTTCAGCCAGAGACTCAGGCAGTATATTATATTTTTATCCTTTTTTGGACCATGGTTATGTAAAGCGCTCAGGATAGAGGGATTTCATTAAAAAAACTTTCCCAATTTTAAGATATTAAAGTTTGATTCCCTTTACTACATTTTTTTTTTAATGGGTGTTGTTAGGCAGTGTGGGGTGTGAGTTGGTTTGTGGTTAGTGTGCCTGGTTGCACTGTAGATGGGTTGGGTTAGAACCTTGTCTTATCAAAGGGTGACTCCCCATCTAACCCTGCTGCAAATGAGAGACTAGTGTTAGGCTGATTAGCCTTGGATACAGTGCCTATAGTAAGTATTCACCCCCCTTGGACATTTTCACAGTTTGTTGTCTTACAACCTGAAATCTTGATGTATTCAAATGGGATTTTTTTTCCTTTTGATTTACACAACCTACTAAACATTTTGGAGAGGCAAGAGAATTTTTATTGTGAAACAACAGTTAATGAAAAAAAAAATGCCTTGGTTAGATAAGTATTCACCCCCCTCAGTCAATACTTGGTAGAACCACCTTTGGCAGCAATTACAGCTGTGAGTCTTTGTGGAGTACCTCAGCTATTGCTGACACATGGACAGTTTCTCCCATCTCAACCATGGAACGATGTAGGTCTTTCAGAGTTGTCATTGGTCACTTGGTGGCTTCTCTGACCAATGCCCTTCTTACCCGGCTGCTCAGTTTAGGAGGACGGCCTGCTCTAAGCAGATTTTGGGTGGTGCTGTATAGCTTCCACTTCTTAATGATTGACTTGACTGTGCTCCAAGGGATATTCATTGCCTTTGAAATCTTTTTATACCCCTCCCCTGATCTGTGCCTTTCCACAACTTTATCTTTGCTTTGAATGCACTACCCAACTGTGGGACCTTACAGAGACAGGTGTATTTAATCTGAAATCATGTCAACCACTTTTATTGCACACAGATGGACTCCATTTAACTTATTGTGTGAATTCTGAAGGCAATTGGTTGCCCCTGAGCTTATTTAGGAGTGTCACAGCAAAGGGGGTGAATAAGTATCTAACTTTTTTTTCAGGTTTTTATTTTTAGTTGATTTATTTTTTCACCCCCCCCCCCCCCCCCCCCCCCCCATTTTTCACATATTGGAAGTGTTGAGTAGGTTGTGTAAATCAAAGGAATAAAAATCAGATTTAAATCCATCAAGATTTCAGGTTGTAACACAACAAACTGTTAAAACGTCCGGTGGGGGGGGGGGGGGGATACTTCCTATAGGCACTGTAAATAGGCACAGCACTGCACTGGCTACAAAAAAAGCATCTGCTGTACTAGTTACTGAAGGAAAGTCTGTTTTCCGCTAGTTATCAATTTCCTTTTTAAAATCAAAATGGGAACATTTTTAAAATAAATAAATAAATGCTTGCTGTTTTTGCTTTTATTGAAGTTACTGGAAAATGACAGCCATTTAAGAGCAATGGAGTAGACAGGCTTTTCATGACACGTTACAAAGGTTAAAATGAGTCACCATTGCATGCTTATAGGACACTTCAAACCACATGTTTCCCACTATGTACAGAAGGGCTTCGTGTCCAGCAGGAAACCTCTACCTCAGCTTTACCGTAAAACTACATTGAGACTATACTTTGGAGATCAAGGACCACAGGAGCTGACAGTTGGTTTTCAGAAGTAAAGTGTCTAGGAGAATAGATCGAAATGGGTTATCTGTACTGTATATGCACTGCAAATATTTTGTATTGTCCTGGTTAGTAGTATACAAATATTGATTGACGTTGAGGCTTATAGTGTAAAACTACTGCAATGAGGATGGACAAAGTGACATGCAGTGTGTTGCATAGTGCTATATTCAGTCCTATTCAGTAGCGCAAACAACTTCTATTGATGTGGCCCTACAGTAGCCAATAGGGCTAATTGTAGCAATCCTAAGGGTTTGAGAACACTGTACAAGTTAGGTCCTTTCCAGCACGGTAACAGAGGGTGTAATTGGTCTGGTTTCTGATAGACGGGGGTTTTTGCAACCCTTTCATTATGTATGACATTGACTTTGTAAGTATCATTTTGTTCTCAGTGTTTTAATTAATTTTTGTTAAGTTTTAAATTTATATATATAAAAGTACATTTGCTTTATGACTTTGAATATAGCATTTGCAGCAGGCCCATTTTATTATTGGAACCCTGCTGTTCATTTATTTATACATTTCAAGAAAACCTGTGCTCAGGTTCATGAACTGTGTTTAGACCACAAGTCAGCATGTATTCACTACAAAATGTGAAACCACATCCTTTCTACCGTACATCTAAGATTTTTTATTTTAAATCTAAAAACTTGGGTAGCAAAATGTAAATAAGTTGTTTTGTTTGCTCATAATCCAGTCTGAAGGATTATACATATTTCAAAGGTTATATAACAAAGTGGTTTGGTCTTATTACAAAGTTTTCTTTAAAAGGTTTTTAAAAACAGGAAATATGGTTTAAACAAAATTATGATGTGGTTTTAAGGTTGAACATTATCCTTAAATACAGAAAACCAGAATTTAAACTTCTTCTTTTCTCTGTTAAAACTTGTATTATTTCCTTAAGTGTATTATGGGTTTATACCTTGAAGCAACATTTAAAGCAGAGTGCAGTTTGTGTAGACTAAGTCTTCATTTATTAACAATTGCCTTTAATTACAGTATTTATTTCAGAACTTTTAATAAAAGGTTAATGAAACCGGAGAGCTGGAGTTAAAAAGTGGTACCCACTCAATCACTGAAACACCTTGTTTAGAGATACTAAACTAATGTAAAGTCATTTTTTAGTGTTGGGAAGTTGGGTGTTTGTGTACAGAATAGCAGCGCTCACTACAATATATTAAATATTTTCAATTTGTAGGTGCATTATAACGATCTGACAATCGCCAGCACTCGCGCTGCTATCTTAGGAGCCAGTAGATGGTTTCGTGCTGTGGATTAATGCCCACTGGAAAATGTGCTGAGATTGCAGTAACGCGCTTCTGTCTAGCCTAGCCGCCCACGAAACAAGCCATGTGCGCACCCCATATCTATTAGACTGCTGCAGTAAAGGGGCTGCCCCATATTGTTTTTCACAGCAATTTATAGTCAACAACAGAAAAAAGCTACAATTGAGAGACAAGTGTAGATTTACTGAAAACATACTGGGCCAAAGGGGTAGTTGACTTAACAGACAGCGACAACTGAGAAGCCTGGTTTGCAGAGGTCACTGTACAGCCACATTATTTACACAGTTGGATTTAACAATAACTGATGTTACCCCAATGTGTGTGTGTGTGTGTGTGTGTGTGTGTGTATAATATAATTGAACCCTCAGGTCTGGGATATGCATGTTTTGTATAACCTGTAAAATTGTAAGTGTAACCTTTCCAATTAAGAAACAATCAAGAAATAATTACAAATAACCCCATGTACACTTTAAAATGTATAATCTACTGTATGTTAAGTGCTACAGATAGATGGCTGGTAATGCATTGTAAACAATCAAACCAGTTACCAGATAAGACACGTTAGCCAAACATAGACTGTAGGGTATATATTTTTGGATATTGTAAATGTTCTTACTGCCCAACATTATTCAGATCTTTTAAGGGTTGTTTGTGTACCAAGGTTATGAAAATCAAACATCTGGGAATGTTCCTATTTGAATGGTTTTGAACAACTGTACTGTATTTAGGTTTGTTGTTTTAGATCAGTTGGATAGAACCAATAAGGCCCTATTTTGAAGATCTTCTGAGAGTAATAAAACAATTGGAATGAAATGGAACTAGAATGAAACAATTTAATTCCTACAAGGAGCCATTCAAGTGATGTTCTCAATAGATTTTCTTTTCTCTCGTTTTACACATTATATTGTATTCCTCTGGAAATATTGTTGAAACCCTAAAACCATTCCAGTGACTTGTTTTGCATTGTTTAAATTCTCATTGTGTCGACACAATAAAAGAGAATTCACAGTTGTAGCAAATAGTATTGTGGCGACCATTCTACAACAACATACTCAGACAAACTAGGAAGTCATTACTTACAGACTTTTGACATCTTTTCTCCACATTTTGGCACCTGCTTATTCATACAACTGAACGTAGGAAGCCTGTTAACTGCCTTTTTGTTATCAGACGCATGAGGGAAAACCACAAAAAAAAAAAAAAAAAGCATATTCTTGGAAGAATGTATTGGTTAAGATCCATGCAGATGCTGTATTCTTGAAGCATATCAGGAAAAAACACATGAGGACAGCTTAGCCATAGCTGTCAGTTAAAGCAGCAGCACCCTGTTTTATGTTAAAGGCCCTGGGAGTCTTTCCATCGCTCACCTTTGACCTCACAAACTTTTGTTTGTTTGTGTGCTAAAAACAAAAGAACACAACCCAGCAAACTTTTAAGCTTTTCCAGGCTGATGGAGGGGGTGGGGGTTTCTACTGAGCTGTTGTTTTATCAACAGACTTGTTTGCTGTAATCCATGCCCACATGTCTACCAGTTCAAAGATAATAGGATTTTTAGTTTTAATTATGTTAATACTCTTCATTGTGAGCAGAAGTGTTTTGTTGGTATTATTCTTTGTTATATTTATGTAGTTTATTGGTGCCAGATATCAATACCTTTTGATTCTCTTTTGGCTGAGATGAGTAGATAGTGTTGGTTTTGGCACACCCAAGTGTATGATAACAAATTGTAACATTAACAACAGAACCACCTCAGATACATTTTAGATAGGTGAGAAAATGGGCTTATCAATATTGTGTCGTTGTAATTACTCTTGGTGAATTTATAAGTGTGGTTCAAAATTATCTTGCAGAACACATCAACAAGTTGCATTGTTGTAGTTTCTTTTTTGACTGATTTTAAGTCAGTATTTTGTGCATTTAAGTGTATTTTGCCTTGTGAGTGAATGACACTTGTTTTTTATTTAACCATGTAAAAATGAATACAGGTTATTTTATATATCTATACTTTGTCTTTTAAAACAGGTTTATGCAATAAAGGGATGTTAGAATAAAACTTATACAACATTTGTAGGAAAGCATGCCTGGTCAAGTGTATAGTAAATAAAAAGCACCTGTTTAGTCAGTCTGAAATGTCTTTAGCACTAAACAAGACTTTAACCTCCACTCTCACAGAAAGAAGAAGGGAAATTTCAAGGGCAGCTTGATAACTCTGGCTATAAACAGTATATCAGGGAACTGAAGGATAAGATAGACGAGCAGAAGGAGGAGGTGAGTGATAATACACCACAAACACTGCTTGCTTATATCTCATTTTTCCAGTAGCTTGGAAATGAACAAAATTTTGTCTCAACGACTACAAAATAACCCAACAAGTCTGATGACCTCTCTGTTGTAGATATGTGCCCATTGCAAAATTCAGCAGAGTCTGAGACGCCTTTGGTCTGAAAGATACTGGCCTTTATCTTGTTTCCTTTCCTCCATATTGCTGTTTGTCTGTTATCCTGTGCTGCTTTACTCAACAACCACATTGTTGTGATATGTAGCGCTACACTGGCTCGCTTTAGTTGTCTGCATCGTTTACAGTCCACATCACATGGGCTACTTTGCATTCCCAACACCACTTCTTGAAAGTTCTGTGCACTTAAGCCTACAAAACATCTGCCGTTCCAGAGATTAATAAAAAATTCGAGCTTTCGACATCATGAAAATATAAATGGAATGATCTACATCCGCTTTATGTATGGTTGACTTTCTGAAATACTGGAGGACAGATTCCGTCACATAATTGGTTGAGGGTTAAAGCAGTTTGTGTAGAGCTTGAAGCTCCTTTTAATCTACACGAATGCCAAATGTTTCAACAAAGTGTCTTTGTAAATGTCCCTTCTGGAAGTTGATGTGTCAACTTTTTAAATCAGTTTTAAAAAATATATATAAAAAAAGATCCACGAAAAGCATGCTTGCTTAATGAAAATAACTTTTTTTTTTTTTTTCTTCTGTCGAAGTCATGTAAGGTGTCTTTGCCGTGTGATTTTTAAGGTTGTACATATAATGTCCAAACTGGCATTTACATTTTGTACAACTTGCAATATTAAGGTATATTCTGGGGCTGTGACTTTCACAAGTTGAGATGTTTGCATTGTGTTTGTTGTCACCTATTATATAGAGCATATTTCAAAGAAAATTTGTGAATCTGCTGTTGTTTTTTGTTACTCAGAAGTCAGATTTTTCTTTTTTCAGGTTTTTTATTTTGACGCCACCTGCTTACTTCAGAAAGTGTTAACTACGCCCGTTAGTAGTATCCTTCCTGACTAAAGGGTGTGTTAATGTGCCAACACACCCTGTGAGCTTTATTCTTTAAACATATCCCTTCACACCTAAAATTATAGATTTTTTTCTGTTATTGTTAAAGCAAGTTTGGTTACATTTTAGTTTTAATACTCCATTTGCTTGAGAGACTTTTTAAATCCTTGTTTTGTGGTATTTGTCCTATAAATCCCAGTACTCTATACCTTCTGCAATTTTAGTTTTTAACTTGTACACTCAAAACCAAGAACCCTTTGGTCCAGATGTATGTATGTTTAAAGGGAACAGACTTTAATGTTTCAGAACTTTAAAATAACTGTTAGTGTGCAGTTGCTTTTTTAAGTGAACTTGCGTGTAGTTGTTTTCTTTTCTAGTTTTGAAGGACCACCGTTTTATATTATCAAACTTAGATAAATGTGGATCAAACTCGGCACTAGAGTGAAAGCTTATTAAATCTACACAGAAGCCTTTCAGCTACACCTTGTGCCTTGCAGGATTCCCAATTACATTTGGTTGCTCACCAGTTCATCTGTTGTGTAAAGCCCTGCAGCGGCTTTAGCTATATTGATATACTCCTTTGTTATCAGAGGGACAATCTAAGTTTACTTCTCCAACTGTTCGTGGAAACTAAACTTTCATGTTCTTCTTCCTGAAGATAGGGATGCTCTCTACATGTAACACTGACCACAACCGCCCAACACCCTTCCTACACACGGATTGGGGCTGAAGCAGAAACGTACTGCAATATACATTGAACTGATTTTAGTAGACTTTAAAAGTACATCCAATCATGTAAAACTGCTGTATAGTATTTTTCAATTCAAATGTTGGATCTGCTAACCTTATGGTAAAAACAACCTCATTTTACTCTACGGTGTGTCCGTGTGCTAAAGGAAATTCTTATTTTTCAGTTTATCCTAAAAACTGTCCTGAAAATGGCGACAAAGAGTGTCTTAGTCATTATTACTATAACAAAATGTGGCTATGATCCTAACAAACTGACATAATGATATGTATTGCTCCTATTAAACTAACCTTTTGGGGTAAACAGTACTGCACAAGAAAGTCTTTTAAAGAGTAAACTTTCAACCTGAATGGTACAAACCAAAACAATCAAATTCAATCAACAGTCCTTGACAGTCCGTTTTGTGGCGTTCATTAAGCCCAGTACTTTAACATTTATAGCGAACGTTTCCTTAGTAATGGCAAATTGAGAAACCAGGGCTGAGGGTTGCAGAAGCAGGATGGAAAGTCAGACTGCAGCATCTTACAAAACAACTGTGGAAATAGGTGGCCTCCTGAAGCGGATCCCTGAGCGTTCCTTCAACTGAGGAGCATGCTGTCCCTATTCAGGGCTCTGCGATCAGTATGCTAAAACTTTATTCAAAACCTCAACGTTAATGTTTGTTTGATTATGTGCTATTTAGCTACAGAACTGCAGCGTGCAGTTTATTGCTTACAACCCAGTTATCTGCATTTACATCCTGCAGGATGGTGTAACCCTATAATGTCCTACCTAGATTACAGGAGTGTGGTATAAGATATTGCTACATCTCACCCCTTAAGCAACTTCACTGGCACCACAATTATTACAATGACATCTTCTCAAAGATGCCACAGGTGCCAGCTTACAAACATGTCAGAGCAGGCTTTTGTTACATCTGGGATCCAAAAAATGCCAACAATATTATTATAAAACTGATGTGTTATTTATTGTATTTTTTATTTTTTTAGTAAAACAGTAAAAATTAATGGGGTTATGAACCTTTTCAGGCAAGAACGTTAATTAAATGAACTATAATAAAAAGCAGCCATGTTTTTTATATTTTCTATATATAAAAATCATTTAAATAAAACTAATAAATAAATAAAAAAGCAAGCAATAAAGTTTGCCGTATATCTACATTACGTCTGGTGCAACCCACATATGAATTAAAACACTTTTTTTCAGTGAATTATAAAGAGAGAGAGAGAGAGAGACGGCCAGATTTGCACAAAAAAATAAGTGGCTTGTGGTTTAATTGCACTGCAGTAAATCATGCATTGTGTTTTTCAAAATCCCCTATCTTGCGCGTGCATTTGGGCAAAGGAGAGACGGTCAGATTTGAATCCCCTGCAAGCAGAGCTTTGCATGGGTTTGCTGGGCTGCTGAAAGCACTGTCAGATTGTCAGTACGTGTCAGAGATCCCGAGTCACCTTGCTGCCTGAGTCTGATTTAAGTGGTTGTGGTCGGCCTAAGGAACCTGTGATGTGATAAGATAGTATGTGCAGAGGTCATGTGGTTTACAAACACCGTACTTGAATTTTAGCAGGATCAAGTTTGAGCAAAGATAGAACTTCACAGCTAAGAATTCAGTGTAAACACTTACCGACTGTGGCATGTTTGCAGTGTACCACTTGATTAGACTGTCTCAGGAAGTTAATGTGTACTATTTCCTTTGAGCAGAGTGTTAACAGCGTAGTTATTTTCAGTTTTTTATTTCAGATTTTAAAAATGTTCAACATACTTAGCCTGGTCTTTTCTTTGCATAGAAGAGATGTAGCCCAAGGCTGTTCACTCATGAGATATGTATCCTTTGTTGCAATCTGTATACATTTGCAGTAAAAAAAAAAAAAAAAAAAAAAAAAAAAAAAAAATACAGGGGGGCTCCCAAGCGGCGCATCTGGTAGAGGCACTCCAAGTGGAGTGCAGGATGAGCCTCATAGCCTGGTGGTCGCCGGTTCGAGTCAAGGTTATTCTATTGCCGACTGTAGATGGGAGCTCCCAGGGGGCGGCGCACAATTTACCGCTCGGTAAATTGTGCGCCTGTGGTCTGGCCGGGTGCCTGTGGGCCTGCCTGTAAGCTGCCCAGAGCTGTATTGTCCTCCGCTGTAGCTCTGAGGTGGCTGCACTGTGAATCTTCAGTGTGGGGGAAAAAAAGCTGTCAGCTGATGGCACACACTTCAAAGGACAGCGTGTGCTCATCTTCGTTGCTCCCGAGTCAGCGCAGGGGTGGTAGCGGTGAGCTGAGCCTAAAAAATAATTGAATATGCCAAATTGGGAGAAAATAATAAAAAATAATTGGCGATTTACTAAATTAAAAAAAAATAAATTGAAAAACAGTTACTGTGATGACTGTGATTGTTAGGCGTGCACCTGTTGTTGCAGTCTGTGGCTGTGTGCATGTACCAATATTGAAATATTTATCACCACCACATGCTTTTAATTCACACACATCTGGTCATGCTGTACAGTTGTGAAGATGCCTCTGTGCCTCTTTTACTTAAGTGTGTTTTTAAATGATTCTTTTTTTTTTTAGTAGATGCTGTCACATGGTTTGTATGTGGTAATTAGATTAGTCACGCAAAGATACAGTCGTAGCAACAGCTAAAAAAGAACTAGATTGAAACCCTTTAAGATGCTGGTTGATCTACACACAGTTGAGCTTGTCTGCAGGCTCTGTGTTTATTTCTCATCCTCTGTGGTTCAGTCTAGCTGTTCGTAGTTCCAACTTGAGATACGCTAATGGTTATCACTGCAGCTATTTGTTTCTATTTCAATCACATATTTTGTAAAGGTCTTGAAAGTTAAAATCGGCCACAGAGCTGAGCGTAAAACCATACTCTACTACATTTAAGATCGAGAAGTCATGACCTTTGGGTGATATAGCCTTTTATTTTGGTTTCCTGTTCTGATTCACTGGAAGCTTGGTTTTTTTACAGTCATCACCAGTTTTTAACTTTGTCACGTTCACAGCATCTTTGACTTCAATAAAAAAAGAAACAGATTCATTGCATGCACGCAAAAATTACATTCTCGATTTAATCAAATTTAATGAACTGTAGTGGCTTCTCAACAGCAACAAAAAAAGATGACTGATTAGAGAGTGGACATTTTTTATGTGTATAAATCTCGAGTTCTTGCTAAGAACTTAGTGCGCACAAATTGGTCTGAGCATCCCAACCAAGCCTTAAAGAAAATTCAAATAATAATACTAATAAGATGAATCTGCTTAGATCTCTTCTTAATTGTACATGTTGCTGCTGGTTTTAATGCAGTAGATTAGAGGATTTAGGCACTGAAACTCATTTCATCCTTTTTGGAATACAGCAATTGCTCACTTTAACTGCTTTCTCTTCATTCGGTCTCCCACAGTCCATTCCTAAACCTGCAACATTTTCAATGTTGTCATTTTATCTGAGGTCAGCATCAGGCTTGGGAGTTTTAAAGTATATTCTAAGCTAATTCTGTGGTTTCTTCTAATTTTCCCCAGGAATGTGTAGCTCATTTTGATGCACTTCAAATCATCATAACAATTAAAACAGTACTACTCACTCCCCTCTTTTTTTTTTTTTTTTTT
>NC_054547.1:4672692-4810192 GCF_017654505.1 Polyodon spathula | reverse complement strand
TAATATAATCATTCACTTATTATTTCAGGATTTATTTATAACTGAATTTCTATATCGATGGACATGTATCCTTTTTATTTTATAATTTACCCATATCTCCTCCATTAAAAGACCCCCTAAGTCAAATGCTCTGAGCACACGGTGAGTTTAACTCATGTCATTTGTCCACAGAAACACTGAACAAATAAACAAGCGCATATCACTGTAAAATCCACTTCTCTTCAACAACCCTTTCATTGATTTCCTGTTACGGGGCGCCCTTGTAAACATGCCACTGCCATCTCAAAGGGAAACCCTGGCTAAACATTCTTTCAAATTACATCCAGAAATACCCCCCCCCCCCCTTCCTTGCCAGAATGCCACATCTCCCAAAAATGAAAATGCAATTTTACCTGCTGGTGGGTATATGCTGGAAATGGTTACATTGTTCTGGTTAGCTCCTGTTGTCTGTTTCTATCAATTATTCAATGGTTTTAATGATTCAGCAACTTTCTTGCGGCCACACAGTATCTCTGAATTGACAGTCTGGGAAATGCGGCAGTCTAGCTAGGGGTGCAATGTACAAAGATAGATACTGTTGTGTCGGTATAATCTTATTTAGTCTTTTTAATCTTTGAGTCGTGTGAAGGCTAAACGTGCTTTTGGTGATACATGCATAAAATGCCTGGCACTGATGAAGGCTCTTTAAACAGCTATAATTCCATCTGTAAACACTGTATTGTAATGCTTTGCCATTTAGTAACAACACTGAAGTGCATGAGTTTCAAGAAAGACACGCAGGGTTTTACACTGTCTTCAGATCTGTAATGTGTGTTCAGTAATGATGCTGGTATCAGTTCCATTAATGGCGCTCAAATTAGCGTGTACAATATTTGGTTGGATGTCAACCAAGAGGAAACACATTTAATTGTTAAACTGGTATGTTAAACCAGAGCTTACTATTGGTGTATACCTAACCATATATGACAGCAGTTAAAACATATCTCCTGTAAACTAGATATACCCCCCATTTAGCCTTCAACAGCCTGTCAGTAGCAATGCCAGTCCTAATAATAACCTCTGGATCATTTCAGATTTGACTACACCTACGTCAGACAAAACCAATCTGCCATTTGTTGGCTCAGAAGAAAATCACTTGCACAGTTTGACGAACCGCTTGCAATCCTCTTCAGCAGTCCTTAACGTTATGTCTCCCTTCTTTTTTCCTCCCATCCTTCTTCCTCGCCGACCTCCTTTGTGTTATTTTACCCTTTTGGTTGGACTTCAGGTAATAAGAAATGGCACTGACCCTTCTGATCTTTCCGATTACCTTTCTGAAGCATGAACTTGGTATAAAATCACACATCACAAAATTCACTGTAATTATTTTGCAATGCTATCAGCACAGATCAATCAAGGAGGAAGCCCTGTAGTGGAATGCTCCTTGCAGCCATGAATGAGGCCAGTAGCGTCCTGGCTGACTGACAGCCTTGGTAATTAAGTGATTGTATGGACCTCTCCAACTGTTATAGCAACCTTGTCAGGGCCTGTCTGTGGACAGAACAAGCTGAAATCAATGTGCTTTCTGCTCCTTGAGCATTTCTGATCATGTACTCAAACCGAATATGAAAATCTAACAAAAAGAAAACCCGGCCATGCTCTTGTAAACCTTTTGCCGCCTTTATTTTAATTGGTTTGCAGAAGAAGAAAAAAAATAAACATCTGATATAAACTACTCTATATGCATTTTAAAACAGAAGCGCTTTAATGAGATTTAGTCATTTTGTTGGTAGATTCAAAATATACGCTGTAAGTGGTAATTCACATGAATTGTCCTTCAAATATCCCTGGCTAGGTAGTGTTGGGAAGAATCAGTCCGAGGTATTATTTGCTGACATTTTTTCTGGTGTGCTGATGTGAATGTTTTATTACATTTCAGAAAAAAAATGCCCCATTTTAGATTTGTCCTTGGTTTTTGTGCTTATATAATATTATGTAACATTGTAATTTCAAAAGGTAGCTCTCAAAGTGTAAATGTTATATTGTAAGTGGCAGGTTTTAATACTGGTAGTAAAATACCATTTTGTGTTGGATTTTTGCACACTTTTACAATGTCTTGCTACCCTTTTCCAGCGTAAATGGAAGACATGTTACACATATTTAAAAAGACAAGTAATCTGTCTTTTGATGTGCTGCATTAGCCTGATCAGTTTAATAAGGGTAAGACACTGTATACTAAAGATATGCCAGACAACGTTATGTTTTTGTTCAGACATTAATCATTCTGTAGGAAACAGAATAAGGTGTTCAGTTTGAATCGATGTTGCTCTGTAATATCCATCCATGGTGGCATTAGTAACACGCAATAATTCAGTGAGTCCAAGTGAGCCAATTATTTGAATGTATTATACAAGAGCAAGGGACAAACAAAACTCACTAATCACTTTCTACAAAACCCAACTGGTAATGTTACTGGTGCACGCAAGAAACAACTCACTGTAGGATTTCTGTGCATGCTCTTACTTGTTTTGTGACAGTATTATTTAGTCTTTTTTTATTCTCTTAAGTCTGTTAATTACACCAATGCAAATGCTTAGTAAATGTACTATATATTTTTTGATCTGTATAAATGAAGAATTTAGGATGCAGTCATGTATCAAATATTGTTCATCCAAGTCATAGTTTAGTTTAAGTGTTATTGGATTCATGTCATTTTATCAAGTACTTTATAGCTTCCTATAAATGCCTCAGTGACACATTCTTATGACACTGGATTGCTATAGTATGTTATTATTAATACCTGTCCGATATTGATTATAACATTCTTTATGACACATGCTTAGATGCATTATTGATTGCTAACAATGGATGAATAAACATAAGATTCAGTAGCTGTAGTTACTGCATCGGTCACATAGCCTGAAACCGTCTTCACAAAACGTTTCATACAGTAAACGCTGTCAGCTTGAATCCGTTTGATGCTTCGTTCCTCGTCACAAGGATTTGGTGAACAATATGTCTTTTAAAAACCAACAGATACAAGATGCAAACTCAGTTTAATTAAACAACACCAACAAAGCTGCATAACGTGAATTCTCTTCAGACGTGTGGAGTCGATCTGTACAGCAGACATGGTGGAGGGGATGATAAGCAGTACCCATGTTGAGTGTATAAAACTCCCCTTTTGACTTGGTTAGCTGAAATTTGCTGTTCTGGTTCAGTTGGAGAATGGCTTTGGTCTGTCAGACATTTCAATTTGTCAATAATGATTAGACATTCTTGCCCTGTTGGCTTGTTGGTTACTGTATGCATGATGTATGTACGCTGCTATTGCAAGACCTGCCACTTTTAAAGGAGAAGGCTCCATCTAGAAAAGATGGTTCTTGAGCACTCTGTAAGTAAGCCTTTGGCTGTTCTATATACCTGTTGCTATACATTGAATACTGTGGGGGTTAAAGACAAAACCATTCTGGGTTCTATTGTGCAATGTTTGATATTTTAAACCCATGTGTGAACACAGTGTCACCTTGTTTTGCATGTTGGGTGACTGAACCACTCAGAGAAACACTCTTATACTATAAGAAACAAGGTCAGCTAGATAAATTAGCTATATTACAGTAAATAGAACGTTTTTGTTTTGATTGTTTTGGAATCTAAGCAAAATAAGGGTTAAAAAAATGTTAAATAAACACATGAAATAAAGAACGAATGAAGGAATAGGCCTCTACTAAAATAAACGTTTTAACTTGAATGTCTTCCAGTCGAATGGTTTGTGAAAGACTTTTGCGAGTTTCTTTTAGTACTGCTGTACACATTATTGTATAGCTATGACTGAATAAATAAAACTATGAATACATTTTGGGAATATTTGACATTTTATTTTAGTGCCTGGGAAACGCATCTCTTTCACATGCAGTAAACAAACTTAAAATAATTTAAATAATTATTACACAAAGAACATACCAACACCCTCCAACATTAAAAGGAGTGTATTCTGCTTTGATGAACCAAGGTAGCAAAAGTGAAGAAGCTGGTGCCAATAGATGAAAAATTACAGACCACCCCCGGTCAAGTATACCACTTCTTGTTATGATCATATGTTGATCGGTAAAAATGAGTTGTTTAAATTCCAGGTTACATGTTTTGCACCTCAGCCATCAATGCACTGAAATCCAAGAGGAATCTGGTTCATTTTACTTCCGTTGCTTTGAAAGTCATTAGCAGCCCCAGTCCACACAGTGTGATTTCCACAAACCACACTGAACTGCATTCAGCACACAGGCAGGTGTTTGGAAGACAAGGCCCTGGGATTGATTAAGTATGCAAACATCATGACCGTATCACAGTGCAGTCGAGTGATACATTGAAATAAGAGGCAGGAGCCTTGTTTACCCTTGTTATACCCCTGCCATTGATTCATAAAAAAGGCTTTATTCCATGCAGTCATATTAATTTGCATAGATACCGACACACACCATCTCTAGACCTGTTCCTACATACACACACAATACATAAAACACATATATGTGTGTGTTTTATGGACAGAAACCATTATCTTGCTCAGGTACAATTCAAACTGCCCAGGTTTAGTTTAAATGAAACAGAGATCTACAATAGTAGCATAATATATATTGTACGACATCATTTGGGCACGGGTTGACTGTTGGGAATATATATTTTGAATGTATTTCTGATATTGTACGACAATCTGGGTATTATGCAAGCCTACATACAGCAAACGTGATTGTTACAAGCTAGCTGCTTGTTTCTTTAACAAACCCCCGATAAAGCTGTATATAGTCTCTCAGCCTTCAGTAACTAACAGCAGTGTGACAGCTTCAGCGCTAAGGCAAGAAAGAATCAATATGGTGCAAACTACTAATTCACTGTCCTATCATCGACCATCAGCAAGGGCTAATAACATGATACCTTAACTGGTAGCATTCAATTTGTTCCAGCGGAAATCCTGCACCTGATAAAGCGATTGATTATAGCTCAAAGAGCCGGTTCAATTAGATGACTGTTAATTAACATGTTAAATTAGTTTCTCGGGCTTGACTGGCATGTTCTGCCATTGCTTTGATTTTTTTTTTTAAACAATATGTTAAAAGATTGCTCTCGAATTGATCAGCTTTGTGTTGTATAAGCAAATAAAACTGCCGTCCATTTCACCAAAGGGGGGGCTGGTTCCTCATTAAGTTTGCGTTTGTTTATCTATGTATTATTAATGGGTCAAGTACCGTATTTCACATATTTCGGTGTTTATGAATGAAAGGAGGCTGAACTGACGCAAGTTAAAAAAAACACGCTTTAACATAGTGAAACGCGAACCCATAGCTTTTTAAAGCTAATACATCGATTATACAACACCGTTTTATTTCTGTTTTTTAAGGTATGTTGTAATGATTTATTGCAAGCTACTTGTCTAACGTGTTACTTACTGGATATGGCATGAATATTAAGTAGACAACAAATATTCAAAACTATGACCTCGCACAAAGATAGGCCGAATTAATTAAAAAAGACACTTTGAGAAAGACATACAGTACCATATAGCCAAGGAACTGTATTCACAAGCAGCTATATAATCTTTTGACACTTTGAGAATGCAAATGAGTCCTGCAAAATGTATTATTATTATTATTATTATTATTATTATTATTATTATTATTATTATTATTATTATTAATAATAATAATAATAAATAATAAATAATAATAATATATTTAATAATTATTCATACTGGTACTGGAAAAAACTTTTTACTGTGAAAACGTTGCTTTGAAAGAAAAAGGCAAGACCTGTTTTAAAAATAATTATCCGTATTTAAAGTATGACTACTTATTATTTATTATTATTATTATTATTATTATTATTATTATTATTATTATTATTATTACACATCCATAACAAGCCTCGCTTTTATATATTTGTGCGTTTATATAGTTGTTTACATTTACCGTGATGCAAAAAGTATTGCTGTCAATGCGCGAGCTTTATGGATGTAAGTCACAATGCAGATCGCCCTGTACAAATATTGCATATCGACTTTAACGCTACGCTTGCATTGTCTTTTTCATCGAGTATCTACAGTGTATTTGGGTTTCAAGTGATTCATTTGTGGTTGTTTTGTGCGTTTCATGCTGTGTTGAAGGTGTCTTTGTCGCCGCCGGGTGGTGGTATCACAGCGACCTAAACTAAAAAAAGAGCCAGACGCAAGAATTGCTTTTGTATTGTGGAGTTCTGTAATTATCTGTGCTTTCAAAACAATCGAAATAAATAAATAAAATAAATAAATAAACCTATATGCACTGGTTATATGCTGTGTTGTTATTTTGAATATACAATTTGATAATATTTACCAAATTATTTCAAATTTTTCACACTGCCTTTAAACTAATTACTAAATTTAAAACTAAATTCCAGTTTAATAAGCTGTTTGTTTCTTGGGGATAGTTCTTAAGTATAATAGTTTTCTGTAAATGTTGCTAAATCTCGCTGGTTATTTGGTATTGATAAACCCCTAAAACTGCACTAATATGTCATTAAAAATTATTCACAAAGCGATTTTAAAAAAGATTTTAAGAAAACACCTTTAGTTGTTTTTTCATTGACTTAAAGCATGTATAACAACTATGCCATTGGTCACTGTTGGTTATAACCCACTCGTAAACTTTCTTGATATTATAAAATTCGGAAACGGCTTAATAAATATTTTCGTTGTGTAATAATATTTACCTAATTTAAATATCGCTGCCGAAGCAAAAAAAAAAAAAAAAAAAAAAAAAAACATGGAAAGGCAAATATGTTTTGACAGATTTTCAAGACCCTATTCAGATTCCCTTACCGCACACACAGGCGATGTTTCTTTTTAAAAAATAAGTATAACCCTACACATACACACAAGGAGAATGCAGCTATTTAATAACACGCGCAACGACAGCCTTTTAGGGAGCTTGCTTTTTTTTCTGTACCCTTAGAGCGCAGTTTCAGATTCAGTCAATAATACTCATAAACGCAACTAACATGATCAAGTCATACAGAAAATCTCGAGTTTAAGGTCTTTCAGGATTGAAAATAGAAAAGCCACTGTAATGAATTATTAATAAATAATTTGAATCATTGATTTCCAGGCTTCGTGATTATGCGGCACTGTAGCTATGTGTTATAAAACCATTTGTGTATAAAAGCAATTATTTCAGAAAAATACAATGTAGCAAGAAGAGGGCGCAAATGATTTAAACTGCATGCATTGATTACATTTATATTTAAGGACAAAATGTCTATAATTATTATTCAAACTGAGTATTTTGCCCAAAGACAACACCAGACATTCAATAAGCACACGTATATACCAATCGTGTTATACTGTTCATGTGTGTAGTCAACTGGAAAGCTATCACTTAAGCAATTGTTCCATATAGCACATCAAATCGAAACGGGTTTCTAAAAGAATACAAACCTAGCTATAGGTGAGGTGTCCAACGTCGATCCATCCGTAACCATGAGGCTCAGCTTGACCTATGGCAGAACGCTGTATAAGGGGTTCCGCTTTGGTCTGGCAGCGTGGACAAGATCATTTGGAAAACTGAGACATCACAACAAACCTGTAACAAGAGAAAAATATCCCTCCTGGTGGAAAAAGAACACTGTTCTGTTACAGGTAGCTTACGTCTTATCTATCTCTGTCTATTTAAACTATATTTTATTCTGTTTTTTAGATGTGTTCAGCAAATTGTTAGTGCGTAACATTTCATTTTTGACAAGGTATAGGTTGTGTTTATTTGCATTATATAGATAGATAGATAGATAGATAGATAGATAGATAGATAGATAGATAGATAGATAGATAGATAGATAGATAGATAGATAGATAGATAGATAGATAGATAGATAGATAGATATTTAACATTTGAATTACTAACTGTGTGTTCACCAAGACGCAGATAGATGAACTACTATTGTGTGTTACCTTGCATTCTTGTGTCCTTAAACTTGAAATCCAAAAAGGAAACTGAGTGAACTTTAAATCATTCATTAGCGCCTTCTAATTCCTCTCCTAATTAGGCTGACACGATAGTTAATCAGGAGTAATACGCCGTCATGTCACTGGCACTTCCTATTACTGTGACATTCAACAAGAGGCAGCGTTCAGCCCTTCTGCAAAAATGAACACAAGTTGATACCCTCCATGGTATACGGGCGAATAGTTTCACTGTCTGCAGCGAATCAGATGCATAACTGATCACAAATAAAGAGCAAGTAATGCATTTACAGTTACATTAGTACTATTGCCAATTACAATTATGTCATATTTAAGTTTATCAACCCCCGAGAGTTTTTAAAATAAACACAAAAAAGTATCTGTCAGCATAAATGTAATAAATAAATAATAATAAAAAAACACAAATATTCTTTTAGAAAAAGGTGGAATTAATTTTAACATAAAGGTACTATATAACCTGTGTGTGTGTGTGTGTGTGTGTGTGTGTGTGTGTGTGTGTGTGTGTGTGTGTGTGTGTATTTATCAGTAATACGTGTATTCACTGTTGTTATCTATCTGTTGTATGTGTGTATGTATGTCTATTATATAATTGATGCTGGTACATACTAACACCGGTACATTGTTATTTTTAGTTACTAGACAAAATTACTTTCACGGAATGACGGAATGACGGAATGGCAGAATGACGGAATGGCAGATTGGCAGAATGACGGAATGACGGAATGGCAGAATGGCAGAATGACGGAATGACGGAATGACGGAATGGCAGAAGGCAAACTTAATTGGTTCTAATAGGTTAAATAAACAGATTACCGTAATCATTCGCTGGGGCAGAAGATTATGCAAACGAATTGTTTCTTTTGCTGAAAGATTTGTTCTCAACCCCCCCCCCCCGCTATCTTTAGCAAACTTAACTTTTAAATACAAACTTCAATAAAGTATTTAATATAAAAAAGAAAATAAAAAGATGTTGTATAGTTAACAAAAACGTGATTTTGTTCCTCTCAGTCGTATTTTTTTTTTTTTTTTTTTTTTTTGTTAGCAATTATCTTTCCTTTAAAATGCGCTAAACTTGTAGTTTTACCGTCTCTATTTATTGTACGATATTAACAATTTTTCAAGCATTATGTTTTCTTTGTTACCCGGGCTACAATTTAAGACAGCAGCCTGAGATTTGATAAAAAGAGCATTCAAGACTCAATAGCTGGCTCGAAATTGACAAGATAAAGCAGAATCCCACCGATTGGCTAAGTGCAGGCAACGTCACGGACTAACCAATGGCAGGAGAGATGGATAAACGAGAAGCTGATTATAATAACGGAGAAAATATGAGTTGCTTTTGCAAGGCTGTGACGTCAGTGTAGGAAGTCATTGTAGAGCAACACTAGAACGATTACAAGCAAAAAAAAGGAGCGTGATGTCGAGGAGTTAGTTCTGCGTATCTCTCCACACCTCAACTTCGAAAGAAAGTTCAAAACAGAACAAAAGGACGTGGAATACACAGCACCGTTGCTTTACAGGTTCCAGATTTAATATAACAGAACTGGGAGACTATCATCATAGTGACTTATTGTAAACAAAACAAAACAAAAAAACTAACAAACAAACAAAGAAAAACAAAAAAAAACTACTTTATGTTGTGTTTTTATGTATTGTTATCATTTTCTTACTCATTTTCTGTTTTAGGCAGTTGAGAAGGGCTTTTCTGTACCTGTGTTTATCGATCTTCCTGTGCTACAGAGTTTGTTTCTAACATTCAGTGGAAGAGTATTTTTAATGTTTGTAATGAAGACGAGATCCTAATCCTTTTCGGGTTTTTTTTTTTTTTTAATCATTTTACTACAATGGAAGGGTCTAGCGGGTCGGATTTTGGAATAGACACTATTTTATCCAACAACAACACCAGCACCAGCAGCCCCGCACTAATGAACGGAGAGTTTTGTCTCAGTGACAGCAGGACCGCGGAATTTAGAACCCAGGCCACTCCATCACCATGTTCGGACATAGATACGGTGGGGACAGCCCCTTCTTCCCCTATTTCGGTCACCATGGAGCATTCCGAACAGCATCTGGTGCAAGACAGCATTCAGCATCACCGCCACCATCACAGTCAGCACCAAAGTTTGCAGCTATCGCCTCAGCCTGCACAGCAGATAGGGGCAGCCGGCTCTGCCCCGAGGACAGCCACCTCTTCCTTTCTAATCAAAGACATTTTGGGCGACAGCAAACCCCTAGCAGCTTGTGCACCTTACAGCACCAGCGTCTCCTCGCCCCATCACACCCCGAAAGCAGACGGCATCGCAGCAACAGAAAGCTTCAGGCCAAAATTAGAGCAAGATGAAAGTAAATGCAGGTTAGACAAACGAGACGACATCCAGAGCGACATGAAATGCAACAACGGTAAGCAGCACAGCAGAGCCGAGTGACGAGCAATGTGTGTCTCTTTCCAAAAGCGTGTATTTGTAACGATTTGTGACTTGGATATAACTTGCTGTTTTAACTAAAGCGCTCACTGCAATACGGGAACAGAATGTTTTTTTTTTTCCCCAGCATATCTGCTTTTTTTTTGCATTTAAACAAATAAGTTATATTATGAACCTATATATGTATAGCTAGGAACATGCTGTATCCTCTATTAAAATTAGAACACTACACAAATCCAAGTATTCGTTTATTATTATTAAGTACACTTTATATACAGTTTTACTAAAGTAGCATGCAAAGACTAAGTTTAAAAAGTAGGAAAAGATTAGTATAGTACCCCCCCCCCCCCCCCCCCCCCCCCCCACACACACACACGTTCAAATTTAAACTGTTTTGATTTCTAATTAGATTGCATGTTTCAGCACAAAAGTGCACCATGTTATTTTCTACTGGTACAATAAATTATACTTCTGTTATCCATTGTGGTTTTGGGTTCGTTTTGGTATATATTATATTAAATATAAGCTATAATGGTTCTACCATTGTGTTTATATATATATATATATATATATATATATATATATATATATATATATATATATATATATATAATACCAATATATATATAATATATATATATAAATGTTTCTGTAAATGTGTATCGTGTAAACCGTGTTGTGTTTTAGTATTAGCATAACAGAGCACACACAGATGTAGAGTCTGTCTGGCAATTTCTTGTGCTCAACCCTCCCCAGTGGGTCAATTAGAGAGATTATTGTTCTATACAGGGGAGATCATGGAGCGCTGCAAAAACTGCTACAAATAGAGATGGATTGACGTATCGATTGCCCAGCATTTCAGTAAAAAAAAAAAAAAAAAAAATTGACAAACAGAATCCCTATTTCTCTTTCGTTGGCATCTGAACGTATTTTTCAATCACCTTTACGCAAACATTTGTTTTTGTTTCCACCCAATATAATTTTACAAATAAGTGGATTATTATATTTTCCACACAGGAAACTAAAATGTTGCAAGTTATTGCTCACTTCGCAAACCCCAGTTTTGCCATTGCTATTGTGGGACCTATTGTGTCAAATCTTGCTGAATGTTGAAGGGCATAACCGCCAAAGATGTTTTAAAACCATTATTATTATTATTATTATTATTATTATTATTATTATTATTATTATTATTATTATTACAAAACACTACCTTCAAGTTATCTTTTTAGGCTGCTTTGGCTATACAACATGTGCTCAGTAAGCTGCCTAATTTACCGTTTACAGAACAAGTCCATCAGGTGTTTATATATTTGTTTTAGTTATAAAGAAAAAAAATAGATTTATATGGATTAATAAAATACATGTTGAACTTTTGTTTTTCCTTAGGAACGAAAGAAGAGAGTGATCGGGAGATCACGAGTAGCAGAGACAGTCCCTCGGTTCGTTCCAAGAAGCCTCGCAAAGCGCGCACAGCCTTTTCAGATCATCAGCTTAATCAGCTTGAGCGCAGCTTCGAGCGCCAGAAATACCTGAGCGTGCAGGATCGAATGGACCTGGCAGCAGCGCTTAATCTGACGGATACCCAGGTCAAAACCTGGTACCAAAACAGGAGGTGTGTACACAGAATACGTGCTGTGCATTGATAATAGTCACCCTGTATGTGTTTTTCTGTCTCTGCGTTAATGCGATTTAAATGGGAAAAGTATGCTACTTGCGATGCTTTACAATAGCAGATGCCGAGAAAGAGAGAGAATAAATATAGAATACAAATATAAGATCACAAGGATAGATCAAATTAGAACACGGATATCCGTTTTGTTTCCAACTTTTTATTTGTTTATTTTAGTACATTTTGAAAAATAACCATACCAACATTGTAACTGTAATGTATGGATGTAATTGTATTGAATCAATACGTTCAAAACGCATTTCTTTGTGTCTCTAAAAATAATTTTGGAATTAGTTCAGAAAAATAAAGCTCAATAAATAAATGCAAACAGCACAACGATATAATCAAAAACATTATTGTGATCATAATAAATGACAGTAATACCAATACAAATGTAACTATTCTGTCTACAAACACCGCATTTTTGATGTTAGAGATTGTGCCCAGTGTTAAGGCTAATCTAATCCATTAACGGTTGCAGTTAACCAATGCAATTCAATTCTTTAAGTGATATATAGGCTACAGAATGCACCTCTTCAATTTGTCTTATTCTTTAAAATAACTACAACAAAACAAAAATAACAACAACAACAACAACAACAACACATGTTTTGTTTATTGCATACCAGTTTCAACCACCCTACATATGTCAGAAAACGTTCATTTCATTTTTGTCTCAATAGGCCGCCGTTAAAAAAAAAAAAAAAAAGTTATTTTGAAATTAATTCACTATTTCTGAGCACAACTTGTATTTTATTATGCTAAATAAACTAAGAAGATTGTTAAACGAATTATATTAAAATTGAAATTTGTAGAGCACGTTTTCATTAGTATTTGTTCTTTTCCCCCACACCATCACGTTCTATTTTCAATTTATGTTGAACTTTTAGGTTGTGGTTGAAGGCCCTTAAACGCTGTTTAGACTATCCGCTTTACAAACTAAAACCGTTGTCGACATAAGACCTATTAATTAAAAATGGAAATAAAAAAATATATATGGAAAGGCAAATAAACATAACCAGATATTACAATACGATTTTATTACATTAAATATATTTTATTTTAAAGTGTTTCCGCTCATGAAATATTTGTGACATTAAACATGTCTAATTAGTGCAGAATTTGAACAATTTATGCTCCAAGTGATTAATCCTACCCAATTAACAGAGTGCGGTGGGAATTCTTGGATTCTAAACCACTTAAATAATTGATTTATTGTATTTTGATCTGATTTCAGGACGAAGTGGAAAAGACAGACCGCTGTAGGACTAGAGCTGCTGGCTGAAGCGGGAAATTATTCAGCTCTACAAAGAATGTTCCCGTCTCCTTATTTCTATCACCCGAGCTTGTTAGGCACTATGGACAGCACGACAGCAGCCGCCGCAGCGGCCGCCATGTACAGCAGCATGTACCGGACTCCCCCGGCGCCTCACCCCGGTCTACAGAGGCCTTTGGTCCCCAGGGTTCTCATCCACGGTCTCGGGCCGGGGGGGCAACCTGCCCTAAACCCTCTGGCTAACCCCATCTCTGGCGCTCCACACCCCCGGTAAAAGAACAGAAATAACAAAAACACAAAACAGGAGAAACTGAAAATACACAAAAAGACAAAACAAAACAAAAAAAACTTTTAAAATCTTAATGACTATAAAGAAAACAAAAAGCGAAGGTGAAAATGAAGAAGGATTTTTTTTTTTTTTTTTTTTTTTTTTGAAAATAGAATAAAAAGAAAAGGATAAACTGTAAACAAAAGGACCGGAACAGGAAAAAAAAAAAAAAAAAAAAAAAAAAAACTTAAATTCCTCCAACCTCCCCCCCCCCACACACACACAAACATTTACGTCTAATAACGAAAAAACTTCAAAGAAAGTTTATATAGAAGATGACTGAAAAAGACTCAAATTAAGAGCAAAATTCGACACTAAAAAGTGAAACTAAAAGATTTCTCGAAGGTAGAGAAAATACAACGGTTTTTTCCGATTTTCGCGACCTTTTTATTTTTGAAGTGGCATGCACCGTTAATATAAGGAAGTGTACAGTTGAAGGACTGAGTGAAATATCATATAAAATATTAAATATCATATAAAATTAAAAAAAAAATTCTCATTTATATGTCTTTTGATTCGATAACTAATGACGTTTAAAAATCGTTTTTTCTGTGATTGGTTGACATTTATCATATGAAGGGGTTCTCAATTATTGATACCATTCTGTAACAACAATAAAAACTTTAATTTTTTTACAAGCACTGAAATCTGTGAGCTATTTTTGTATGAGGTGGACTTGATGCGTGAAGCTTATGTGGGTGAAATTCTACAAAAAAAGTGTGTTTATTATTAATTACAAAATATATACAAACAACCACATTCATTATGCCGTTAAGCATTTTTTAAAATTGTTTTATTAAAAAAATATATATGAAATGGAAGGGTACTAAAATGTCGGTCTGTGCTACACTGCAGGCTCCAATGCTAATTATTATGTGGGCATTTACATGTGGTTGTGATTTTGTATTCAAGTAAGAAAGCGGGGCTTTCTATCTGTGTATTTGAATATTTAACAACAGCTTTGTGGTGGTGAGAATGGACGGGTTGCAGGCTGCCGTGCTGGCCTGGGAAATGGGAAGGTGGTCTCTGCCTGGCAGCTGTTCCAGGCCCGCAGAACGCTCCAGAGAACCGGCTAGGACAGACAGCAGGCGCAAGGCGGCGTCTCAGCGTGAGCAATCAGGAAAGGCCAAAGAATTAAAATAAAAAATTAAATATATCCCAGGAGGTGTTTCATTCATTATCCTGATCATCTCATTTACCGATCCTTCTGGTTAATTCTAATGAAATGGCGGTGACCGTAAACTATATCCGTTAGCCTATATATAGATTATACAGAATAGAAAGCTGTCTGTCTTACATCCAGCGTGCGTTTTTTCTGTTTTGTTTTGTTTATTGTACATTTTTTAAAGTTTCTGAGGGATTCGTTGTTGTATAACAATGCAATAATTGGGCTTACAGTGTAATGCAAAGGTTTTAAAATAACTGTTACCCGTTCGCATTTTAAACCCTGTTAAATCAAACCAAACCAGAATTTCAGAGATGAAATTAAGTTAAAATTAAAAAATAAATAAATAAAAATAGTGTATATATTTTCTACTCCCAGAAGCACCGCCGTATTTTCTAATAATAAATCAAAGGGGGCTTGATTCCACCCTCAGTATATTTACGGTATTTAGAACGTTCACTTGGCTACCCAGGCACCCTCGTGCGTGAGAGAGCTGACCCAATAAACTGCGCATTAAGTGGAAGCGTAATTAAATGAACATTAAAATTCTTTATTTTAAAAGTATTATCACGTCCCCAGGAGGATTGTGGTAAGATGGCGCTTTCATGTGCATGGACTCCAGAATGGAAGAGCCTCGGGGCGCGTTTGTTTGGGCCTTCCCTAATTGGAGACTCGCTTGCTGATTTCTTTGCTAATAAATTCCTGTTCAAACCAGGCTGCCCTTTGCTGTGGTCTATATAAAGAGGAGTAAGTGACGCAGACAACTACCGTCTCATTTTCTGCTTCATAACTCAGTATTAATAGAGGGCAAACAATAGGTTATTTAATAATAGCCTACCATTTTATTGCCAATTAAACTTAATAGAATAATTTATGAAAATGACCAATTTGGCATTCACTAAAAAAATAAACACTGCAGTGCAAAAGCAGAAGGGAATAATTTGTGAATAATTGGTAACTATTGAAATAATCTATTGCATAACCACCAAAAACTTTTAAAAAATAAAAATAAATAACAAGTTTAATTTAAAGATACCGCGCATTTTCATCTGCTCATGATTCAAAATAAGTCAAATATAAAGAATACATTTTAACGAATGCACAAACTGAAAACAATCTGTAAACGGTATTCTGCTGAAATGGTGAATCTCAGAATAGCGTTTAATCCGTGGGCAGGGTCTCAGCTGACGAGAGCATTATTACCCTTTGCGCCTAAAACAGCAGAACAGCGTTTTCCCCGTACCACCTTGTCAATTTTGACATAAGTGTACTGTAATATATTTGAAGAACTTAGAACCTGTTACTTCAGCCGCCTGTCATTAGCTCATTAAACTACCTAAATGCAGATGAAACAATGGAAATGATGTATACTCCCTCAGGCAAGTTCATCTGAACAGATAGTCGCGCAGGCAACCTAATACTTAGAGACTTCAAATAAATGCAAAGTCAACCTGGTCGTTTTTTTTTTTTTTTGTACCATCTAAATGTGAAAAAGATTGAAATGACAGCGTTTGCTGTGTAAAAATATAACGTCAAACCCATCGTATTGGTTCCGGGACGAACTGTATCCGTGTTAAACAAAGTTACTCGGGTTATTTTTGTCTCGAATATGGTCACTTAATTCTTCCAAAAGGAAACGATCAATACTTTGCATCGATTATTTCAATATTTTCAATACTGTGAGTAATTGTTCAGGTGAGTTTATGAAGGCAGCTGTTTCCCTTTGGAGAAATAGAAAGGCGAGCTCCAAAAATAGGGTATTTTTCATGGTCAACTTGATGGTACTATACCCGTATTTCCCCCATTGTAAAACCATGACATTTTACTGTGTGTTATGTTATCAGTTTCTCCACGGGTGCGCAATACCGTATCCAATTCACATTTTAAAGATGTGGCATGCACAACAAACCAAACCTTTTAAACTTTCCATAATGACGTCCGTATTATTTATACAGGAATGCTATTATTAAAAAACAAACAAAAACAAACACTACAAGAAAACAAAACAACACAACACCTGTTTTCTTTAAAAGGAAAGCGGCTTAGCATCTTAATTTAAATCGACTTCTTATGTCATTCGTAGGAGGGAATTGTTTTTAGTATTTTAACAGAGAACAGCTATACAATTAACATCCCCTTTAATATTTGGTCATATGTGCAGATATACATTTTCAATTAAATGAATGCAACGTAGGCTATAAAGCCGTCTGCACCGTATTTGTTCATTATTGGTTGGTAAATTAAAGCTTATGGATGTGACTCTGCATTTAAAGAAAATATTTTTTGTGTGTGTTGCTGAATACGACTTTCTGGCCCCAGTTTGAAAATGTACAGTAAAGCTTGCATTTGCCTTAAACAGATACATGCATTCGCAGGCTAGTATGCTGAACTTTTTTGTAAGAGGGCTCACGATCAGTTGCAAGAAATCTGAATTCCGCTAGTGGGAGTACGATCAGGAAAACAAGACACCTGAAGCGGACTGGTACTTATCTTAACGCAAGCCGTTCTCCCGAACTTGAAAACCTAACACTTTGGAGCGGAATTTAAATTGATCTTGTTTAAAGATCATTACATTTCCGCTGAACGGGTATTAACTCTATTTTTAAAAAAGGAAGGGCAATAAACAAAGAAATCCGCATTGGGTTACGTGCAGGAACACTCTCACCCGTTCATTAATAATAATTGGGCAATCATTGTAAACAGCAGCACCACAGACAGCACCAAGATCTAACTTTACCCACCGTTCTGGGAAAACGTGCAGTAGCCTACAGTCACACTGAAAGTGGCTCGTTACAAGTCAGCTTATTCTATAAAAGCACTACTGTCACAGGAAACCTGAATGCATGTTGAATACACAACTTGGATGATTCTTTTGCAGAGAGAAGTTTAATTGCACACCTAAATACGGCTATAACTCCTCTCTCGTTTAATTTGTGTTCATATTTGTTTGTTTGTTTAAGATATATAAATAACCATCCTTATAAACGCGTTGAAAATACAATGTATCGTTATAGCGATACGGGAAACTGGAAAACTGGGCAAAGTGAAATGAAAGGACACAGAGAGTATTACTGACGTAAACAACTTGTAAGAGCCAGGATTATTTATAAAATAAACAATGGAAATCGTAAGATGAATAGCTTATGTGATCTAATTTTCTTAACCCTTTAAAATAGAATACGTTCATATAGCAAGGTTATAGCTATTCTTATGCTTTTAAAATACCAGTATTAACAAGACATGACCTGATAAAGAGGTTAAGTTATTGTAAATATTTATGAGAATAATATTGTGCAGTGTGTGTAAATGTACCGATATATAGGGCTATAGGCTATATGCGGTTACCTGGATATCAATATTATACACTGTTAACGAGGTACGTCTTTGAGTTTATTAGGCCTAACAAGATTTATGTTGAAACAGGAGTGGGGCAGTGGAAATTATAAACAAAGATGTTCAGTCCTTTTCATTTACATGACACGAGTTAGCAGTAACAGAAGAAGCTTCTAGAGATTGCATTTGTTCCCCCAGCCTCCAGGAGTCCAATATGCCGCTAATTGCCACATTTTCAAACCGATGTAATATTGAGGATGTCGTAGTCATTACCCTAATGAGATACCACGTTCCCTTTCTTGAGCCTATTCATTATCACGCCTCATATTCCACTTCCAACTAGAATTATTCTATTTGAACAATGCATCTTGGAATGTCTTATTGATAATAATAATAACAACACCAATAACAATACAAACAACAACAACAACAATACTGCTACTACTACTATTAGTACTACTGCTAATAATAATAATAATAATAATAATAATAATAATAATAATAATAATAATAATAATAATAATAATAATAACATGTTTACTCAAGCACTCATCTGCAAAATAATCATTCACATGAATGCATACAGCAGCATCGAATATTCAGTTGTTGTGTATACAATAATCTTTTTTGTGTATATAAGATGGTGTTATAATAAGCATTTGGGCGTCGCCTAATTATTGTTGTCTGGATCTTTAATCTTGCCCCGTGGTGATGGCGAGGTGTCAAAGTGATGAATTTTAAGATGGAGGTTTGTGAACATGTGCAGTTTCAAAGATGATGGATCTGGGAAACAGTGGTAACAAGGTTAGACTCATGTAAAGTGTGAATTGGGATTTTCCGCAAAGAGGCTGTGATTGCGATAGGCATTATCTTTTGTATAAATCTAAAGCGTATTTTGGTTGGACAAAGAGTAAAATGTCTTCATGTTATGTTTTTTTTTTTAATTTAAAGTAAATATGTAGGCTACAGTAGTCTATATTTCTGTACACTGATGTTTTTGTTACGCATTGGCGCAATCCATTGAAAAAGGCTTCTTTGCAGAAAGCGGTCAGGTAATAGAACATAATATTAAGGGGCTCCAGAGAAAGGCTAGGGTCTGTATCTGACGCAGATTATACTCTTCCCTTCCATTCCCTTCTCTAAGGCAAAATCCATTTCATGTGTTGTCTATTATACACAATTAAAATATTTGTTTACTTAAACTACTGGGCGTAATTGTTCAAAGCTCTGCCAATGAATCACAAAATTATATCAACTAGCGATACTTTGTAGTCTTTTGCTTTGCTTTAGGCATTTTGCGTGTTCTGTTTCTAAAAAGTTGCTATGCGTATCAATGCTTTCTGATAAAACAAACACCGACAAGACTGTAATATCAGTTGTTAACTTAACGGCATTTATAGTAATATTAAATCAGTACTGGGAGTGAATCGTATAGGGTCTGACTATTATAACCCTTGCTTTAACGAGAAGTGACTTTAGCCTACCTTTGAAAACGGTGTTAGAAATTAGCGTGTGTATTAGCAGATGCAAGGTCTTATTAATAAACGTTTTGCTTTTACACGGGTAATATCTCTATAAAATCCACACAGTAACTCCCCAGCCCAAGGGCGCTGGAACTAGGGATGCTAGGGGAGTAGCAGCACCCCTGGCTTTGCGTGGCTTCCATCATATACAAGGATTACGGTTTTGTTAAATGTCTTTCAGCACCCCCACTTTAAAAATTGTTCCAGTGCCACTGCCCCAGCCAGTCAACAGAAAAGGGTCTATGCTGGGGATTTTGCTTAAAGTGACAGCCAAAAATGAAATATTTACAATTGCGAAGGTTTTTTCACCTTAAAAATGCAACGCCGTAGCGTGTATTTGCAGACATTGACTTGTCTATTGCCACATTCTTATTTTGTCTTATTTTGTCGTATTCTTATCTCTAAAACAACGCTTTTGTTTAGCATTGTGAAATGTGGTACATATCATATTTTTGTTTAAATGTCACATTTTGGATATGGATGCGAAGTAGGAGAAAAATAACTTTAATTGATAAACATTTCACGAGTAGGATTCTACTCGCACTTCTTCCTGGCTGATCTGGCAGATGCACACAGCCTAGCCTAATGCTGTTTGACAGAAAGGTGAGGCCATTATAGAAATGGTGCAAGAAAGTACAACGTTAACATCAAAAGCTATGCCAGTTTGTACACAAATGAATTACGGAAAAATCGTCTGTGCACATAAGGTCAGCACTGTGCCTCTTGCTTCTAGAAATCTGATGTTGACAAAAACCACATATGTCGAGCCAGGTTCTTCCAAGTGAAAAGGACATGGTAATTAAAAACAATTCCAGCACAATTGGATTTGATTTGATGACTCAACACTGATGGTCCATGAAATGACATGACCTATTTGGCTTCCTATTAAGGCTCATCATGGTATCATATCAGGTTGCAGTAGAATCATCCATTGCACATGCAGTTTCCAGTGTGAGCCAAGCTATTTGTATAGGAGGCGGCTTAACCTGGTTCAGTGAATGTACATTGGTATCCATGCTTACTCCTTTTCCTTATGCATTTAGAGATGCCTATCAGACACACGCACACGCACAAACACACAAGTTTGTACTTCTATACTTGTGGGGACTTCTCATTGACTTTCACTATATTTTTATTTACTTTTTCTAACTCCGGTCAGACAAAACTCCACACAGGGTCAAAGTCGACAACAAACTAAATATTTTGGCACTTTCAGTTTTTTTTTTTTTTTTAAAGGCATATTTAGTTTTACAAAGTGGGGACGTCCCCAGAACATCGTTTTTTCAGGAGTTACTATCTTGGTGGGGACATTTTCTCAAATTTTGTCCTCACATTGATAGTAATACTTGGCCACACACACACACACACACACACACACACACACACACACACAGTATAGTTATGTTGTACTTAACATAACGTCTCTTTAGTACATTTCAAACACCAGTGTGTGTCCTATTCAGCGATTTACCAGCATTTAGATTATTGGAATAGACTACCATGCGTTAGAAAAACCCCGGTGGCGAGTGGAGTGGAACATGAAATTTTGAAGGAGTTGACTCCAGCGCTCTCTACAACCATTGATGGAACACCTAGAAAGAAATTATTTGAAGGATCCCAGCTTTAACCAAGTGGTTGCAAATGCACACGTTTTACTTTCAAGAGCAAATTACATATAATCAGGTGTTGGCAAATAACTAAATACAAAATAAAAAAGACTGTCAGCACTGATGTCAAAGGACTTTTCTTTTAGAGCAATTAAGGATTTCATCACCAATGAGTGATGTCAGGATTCATTATGTCTCAACAGCAGCTCCAAGGTTAAGATAGCAGATTTGCATGAATGATATACTAAGTGACAGTGTAAAATCTTATTCTTGCCAAGCTCAATTCAATTGATTTACTAAGTGTATCTAAATACAGCCTTGGCTTAAACAATTGAAATAGGACCTTCCATGCTGTATTGTTTAGCCCAATAATGTTTTTGTACCATTTCCAGTTATATTATTTGAAACTTTGTCCAATGTATTTTAGATTATTCATTTTAAATCTATTGTGTGGTTCCCTTTTGGAAATTAAAAATGTGATGTTACTATAGCATACAGTAACACATACCTTTATTAAATGCTGTTTTGTTTCTGAACAGCCATGATTATTAAATACAGACACTGTATCCTGAATTAATTAGCAAGTGTAACCTAATTATAGCAAAGTCTGCATGCCCCATGGGCCTTGCACACAGCCTGCACACTTTAGCCGGTCAGCACCCAAGCCAGTTTACAGTCAGTCTCATAATTATTAGACTTCTATATAGAATTGGAGGTTCGCATTATCATTGCAGTAGCAAATCCTTTGCATTTGTACCATTATTTTGATGAATCCTACACACAAAAAGATGAAATGTAAGTTAAATTATATAGGAATTTAGAAAGCTAAAAACTGAACTTTTAAACAAAGATGAATAATAAATAGTGGTACTTGGTGCTGGGAGCTACCAGTGCCATTTCTTTCAAGTGAACAGTTGTTTCCCCTTTTTAAAGTTGACTACCTAGGCCTTGAACCGTCTGTTTATTTAACTGCTGTTGGGAACAAAGACTCCCTGAGGTCTGAACATTACCGAATAAGTGTTGATCCAAGACTGGATTTAAAAGAGCCTAATGAGAAACTCTTCTGATAATTAACAATTTACAAGATTGTTCCCCGATAATTAGAATCATACACCTCCGAGTAGTGGTGGGTTTGAGAAATGACTGGGGTTAAACTAAATTTATACTGACTTGTCTTCTTATTTTTTTTCCTTCTGTTTTTTTTCCCTTGCAAAATAATTAGCATAGTACAACAATCAGCTAAAATCTGACTAACAAGAATAGGGCATTCCCGAGAACATTGTTCAGGATTTTATTTTGAATGATAGACATACTGGCTGAAAAGATGGCCTGCATTACTTGATACAATACATTGCATACATTTCCAGGCTCATGACCGAAATTATGATTTCCGATGGTGATTTTTTGCAAATGTTACCATCCGAGGAACACCAAGGAGTCTTTGAGGGAAGAGCTGGTTGCATGAGAAACCACTATTATGTCTCTTGTGAAAGTCACTGAGATCCTTCTGCTTTCCCATCTGAATAGTTGCTGAATAGTTGCAAACAACTCTCAAACATCTAACATAGGTTGCACATATATTTGCATACATTGCAGACAAGGGGATTTTCAAATTTGACTTGCATTCTCCAATTATTTGGCCAGTCATTGTACTTAGACCCTCAGAACAGTCTGTTCAAGTCCAGCAGGAAATGAGAGCCCTCTGATTGACTCGTGGGAGGGCAATAAATTATTCCCACTGTGCTTGCACAGCAGTTTCCCAGAGACTAAAAACGAATGCTGTGGCAAATTGGATCATCGTACAAGTTTCAACTGGCCCTTTGTATACAACCAGTAAATTAGGAGATGATATTTCTGAGATCTGTTTATTAGCAGCAATGGGCAAGACCTACCCCCATAGTTAGCTTGTGTAAATATATTTGTACCAGTTTACAACAGAGTTTGTAACACTTTTATTTTTGAATATATATACGCACAGTAAGAATCCCGAAAAAAAAAGATGCTTCACAGGCGGGACTTCTGCTCATTAGGGGGGCAATTGCATCTACATATCTTTCCAGCCCCTTAACCATTTGAGACCATTATGTGTTAAATTGTAAGAAACACGACTGGTTTTACTGAAGTTTTTTGGAAGCATAAAGAAGTGAAGAAAAAAACATGTTTTGTCAGTCTCTCTGGATCATGTCTGGGTTAATTATATTTTAAATTGAGGAGCTTCTCCAAGCAAGCTGCAGGAAAATGACACTTTGTGCCATTAAGTGCCTGAAAGGTGTGAAAAAATAGGCCGAGACCAGTTAGCGGATACCTGGGATGCACATGCTTGGACCTGTACTCTCTGATAAAAACTGATTAAATCTTGTGTTGTGCAGTACGTAACTTTCCTATATCTGTTGAGGTTAGTCAGCAGGAAAATAAGTTGTTGATTGCTCTTGGAGTGTCAGGTTTTTCAATAACTTGTAAGATCTAAGGCTTGTGAAGGCTAGTTTAGGGTCCTATGTTTTTAAAATAAAACACCTGATTTTTAAGAGGTAGAGCTGTATAACAACAGACCATGGTACAGACTTCCACCCCAGTGTTCTTGGAGGAGATAATCAGTAATGTTTTCCTTCCAGAATAGTTTATAAATCTCAGTGCCGCCCTGGCTGCCTATGGTGGCCCTTCACCATAGTGACTGTTTTTCTGGCAGGTGTTTCTGTTTTTTCTATATATTTCTTTGTTGTCAAAGCCCTGTATGTAACAATGAACAGTGATAGTTCTTTGATGCTAAACATGTTTATACAATAAGGATGGAAAGGATGGGGAATGTGCAGGCAGCAACAGGCTGACCATCTAACCTAATAAGACATTCTATAAAAATTTTCACACAGCATATTATCCGTTTTAACAACTCGATGTATGCATATTGTATGAGTCACCAACCAATCAACCACACCCACATACATATACATATTATATATATATATATATATATATATATATATATATATATATATATATATATACACACACACACACACACACACATACATACATACATTTACTCAATATAAAATATAAGCCATTCAGTCAAAATGATTCCTTAATCTTAACATCTCCCAAAACAAGAAGAACTGCTGTGTATTTTATCCCTATGGGATCTAAACATGTGAGGGCCTACTTCACTAAGGGTTACATTTTGGTTGGCCATTTGCCCCCCCTTCCAAAACAAAACAAAGCATCTGGAAGCTGGTAAGTTTTAAACTTTAATTAAGCCTTTTTTTTTGTCTCTGTGGTCCAACTGAAGAGATATTTATTTCAGAGAACATATTTGACTTTGCAAATCACAAAACATTTTTGCAACAGAGAAGTAAAATAGAACCAGAAGACTTGAATGTAAAACATGTTTTAAACTTTGCCACTGTGGTGTGTAGGATTGCATAATGCAGACAGATAATATGCAAAAACAATAAGAACATAACTGGTGTGGTTAGACAATAATAAAGTAACTATTTATTTGCCATATGGCAATACTGAGCCATAAATAGATGCAGTTTAGAAAAAAAAAATGTTTACAGTTTAGTTGTTTACATTTGCAAAAAGCAGTTTTGGCTTTAGAAAGATATTTCCTCTCTTTTAAAACCCAGCTTGGCACAACAGCATTCCAGAAGCAACACAGGCAATGTCTGCAATTACTTGCAGCAGTAAGAGGTTATAAGTGAGGTCTTCAGTTTTGACTTGTTTCTCTACAGTTTTGTTTTTGTTACAGGTAGCTACAGGAAACATCTACAGAGCTGATAGTTTCAATAAATGCTTATAAGGTAAGTAACATTTCTTAAAAATGTAATATATATATTTGAATTAAAAAAAAAAAAAAAAAAAAGTTAACATTGGTCTGATGTCAGCCACTGTTTAGAATAATTAAAATTCAATCACAGAAAAAACTGCACCCTGCAAAACTGCAAAACATCATGAGAGCGAATGAATGTACCTGTGCACCAATTTATTTTAGTGTAGTTTTTCCAATGTGGATAAACGCAAACATCCAGACACATGCTTTTAACTGAAATGCACAAGACTGGTCAAGTCCCTCCAAGCTCCACCTAATTAGCTGCTCAGCACTGTGATAATACACAGATAGGTAATTGCCTGTTCTTTGGAGTCCCCTGCGGTTCTGAGTGAGGTGGAGAGAGTGGTCAGCACACCTTCTCATGCAGAGAAAGAAAACACTTCCTCTGTACTAACTCTGTCCGTTCTGCTCCACTATCTGGTGACTAGAAACACTGTTGCAGACACCGTTCCTCCTCAGCATTATCAAACACTCTTACACCTAGTCTGCAATTCTTCCATCCTCGTTTTACAACAGCGCAGGAGTCCGGAAGACGAACATCTGATTTGTCACATTCGAAACGCTAATGTTTAATCTGAAAGGAAGAGCACATTATTATGTGTTCACCCATCTGCATAAACACCACCTGGCCCCTTACATGCAGCTCCTTACAGTACCAAAGTTCCTGCCAACCACGTTAGTGAAGAATTATGCTTGACTGTATTTTCACTAAGACAGATCATTTTCAAGTGGAAAAAAAAATGTTTTAGAGAGGTGATTGAGAGAGAGAGAGCTTTAATTCCATCACATGGGTAATGAAATAAGGGAAATAAATGGTCATTTGCACACTAATTTATAGATTAAAAAAAAAAAAAAACTACACAAATTAGGATTTTTAGAGTCAGTTTTTCCGTGATTTTTTTTTTACCTATCCTTATTTTCCTTAGCCATACTGTAGAATCTTAATAAGACAGTCTCTGGAGAATTCATTTTGCAGCATCCCCGTGATGTCAGTTGTTAATGAGAACAATAAAAAGTCACTGCACCTGCTCTAAAACAGAGTTTGTAATTTTTCGATCACATCTAGTGAATTTTATCCAAATATAAGTGATACGTTTTTTTGATGCTCAGTGCATGAACAGAAGGTTGTAACAGCAACATTATCGAAATAAACCTGTTGAAAGTGTACACAGTTTAGATATATACAGTGTAAGCTGGTTAACAACAGACTGTGACAGAAGACTAATGATTGGCCCTCAGATGGCAGATGCTTACTTAGTAGTGAGAATACTAGCATTTTTAAATAAATTAGAATGACTGTATATTCATAAATTAACCTTACTCTAAAGTAAATTATTTTTTTCTATTCAAATTAACATATTGCTTCTTCAATTTCTTCTTCTGTTATAAAAAAGTAAATACAGTTATTTTTTGTTTATTGGGCTGTCATGTTCTAAAATAATGTATCCGTGGCATCAAAAGCATGCAAAAATTGCTTTGCAATGGAACACATTTTTTTTTTAAATGGATTCGTTTGTATCTTGCCTTTGATTGTAACACTGCATTACGTTCCATCTTACTATTTTGATGTTATATATATAAGCATACTTTAGAAAATGACCCCTACTTAGATGCCAATATTGTACAGAGCCTTTCAGTGAGGCTTTTAAAGGGAGAACTGCGGGTAACTTACTCAGCCCAGAAAAACACAAATGCTATCTATACAGAACAAAGGGCCAATTAGAAATCATTTGGAAAAGAAGCTTTCTATTGCTTTCACTGGAAAGGCTTTTGTATTTTGTTGACCTTTTTGAAAGCAGCAGTTTTGCAGCAACCTGGAGAGAAGCAGGCTTTCTTGTCTTTAATCTCAGGGCTGAAGTAAGAGCACATAGTAACTGTCTGTGGTACCACTTTAACCAACTTAGTGCAGTTTGCAAAGCTGTAAGCTCTGGGGTAGTACAAAGAGGCACACAGATGTAAACCCGAGAGTGGATGCTTTCACAGGGCTTTGGATGCAAAAACTGCTGCCTGAGATGAGAGAGTTGGTGCAAGAGGAGCCAAGGACACGGCGAAGTGGAGTGTGGAAATGACGCTCTTGTGCTGTGTTGGTAGGGGTATGCCGGTGAAAGCCAGCTGGTCCCTCTCTTTGGCATCATCTTCTTTTCAAGGTACTTGTGAATGAAGTGCATAGTGATGGACCTTTGTTTAGTTCAAAGGTTTGTACCTCTTTATTCCAAAGCCCCATTGTGAATTCACAGGGCTTAAAATATGTATCACTGTCCCTTTTATTTCAGCCATCTGAGGAGAATCAAAGGAGAAAGTTTCTCCAAAAGTCAGTTTGAAACTTGAAGGTATCGCCGTCCATATGGTATCACACAATAACACCTTCTCACTGGCAATGTTCTTGGAGGAAGCAGATGTATGTGTTGTGTGGTGCTGGTATGGATTTCTATAAAGTAAAGCTGGTAACGATGTACATTGTCCTGGCTGACTCTTTATTAGGTCCAGCTGTAGATTTCATGTGCTGTACGTTTGGCTGTCCATTTTGTTCACATTGTATAAAGGTAATTTTATTGGGTGGTTTTATGTTTCGTGAATACTCATCTGCCTCCAGATAATTAGTATTACGGTGTATATTTATGTATTATATGGTTGACTTATGTAATCCACACCCAGGCTGTTAAAAATAAAAAGCCAATATTCACCAGTTCTCACTTCACAGCGATTCTGTATGCTGCTGTTAGTATAGGAAACATACTGCCTAACCTCTTAATCTCTGACATTTGCCTAGCAGTAATAAAAAGAAAGCCTCCTGCACCAAGATTGTATCAGATGATAATGGCAGTCTGCAGTGGTTTCAGTGGTTTTCAAGGAAACAGCATGCAACATCAGAAACAGACTAGAAGCTTTTATTGTATCGGTGCTATTGCACGTCGCCTTGAGCTGCTAGACTTGAATAACACCAGATAAGTCTGTCACATTGCACTGTATTGCAGTTCGGGTTGGAACGCTTGAGGTTGAATCCAGTGGCTTTAGGGTTAAAAAGTTTAGTGTTGTTAGCCCCAACTAAAATACTTTTATTTATTTTTTTTATGCCATCTTATTATTGTGTAGTTTCACTTTGAAATGTCGCTTATTGTATTGCCTTGTGTTGTGGCAAGGGTGCTGCTAAATTGTGACCCCTGTGTAATTGGTATCTAGAGCTACTGTAGATAGGCTTCACTTACTCGCCAGAAGAATGACCTCTTTTAGTAGTGTTTTGTTTACAGGGCTGTTGCTGGGAATTTTCCTGGGTATGTCTGTGATCTAACACATGTTGGTGAGGGGAGGGCAGGATGAGATCCCAGGCACCCTTGTCCCTCCCTGGTGTGCACATTAATGAGGACTCCACTGGGCCACCATGCCTTCTGGTCTCATTCTCCACCTACTGTAACTGGAACTCTTTTTGAATTGTGAAAACCAATTCATATGTATTGACCTGGAGTAGATGCATGCTGGGTAATAACTATGTTCCATTGTCAAATGACAGTGTGTTGACCGTTTTTCTAATCTGTTTGGTGATTATGGAGTATATTTTGATTAATTTGTGACACTGTGTTGGTTTCTGCTGCTCATATGCATTCCTGTGACATTTTTGTAATTGAGTTGTAAATCTCAAAAGATTGTTTACTGAAGTGAGGTGGGGAAGCATGTTAGTGTTGCGCTCATTTTCGTCTGAAGATTATATTATATGGAGTTTTAAGGGTGGCGGTATTTTGGCCTGTTTAAATAATTAAAATAGCACTGGCTAGTCTCTTATGGTTCTTCACACTTTCTTCATATTGTTAAACCAAGATCTCTCCAGAGCTGCTTTCATACACTTGAACTCAAGATCAGCTGACACAATCAGGGTGGTTTCCAGTTCATCAACCAGTTAGTCTTCAGTGTCACTAACTGTCTGAAGGAGGGAACCAGTGATGGTTAATGATCCAGAAACTATGCATTGACCAAGCCCCCCTACAGAGTCTGGTTATCTTAGTTTCTTCTGATCATTTCTGACATGTTGTCCTACTAAGATTATTATTATTAACATAAACATTTCTAAAACGTTGAATAATGCACCCTGGTTCCGTTCAAATCATTGTAACTAATGCAAACTGTCGTTAATCTGTAAGAAACTTAGAGGCTTTGAGGATTGATGTTCTTGGCAAGCTATGTCAAACGTGGTTAATGTATTTAGTCCTGTTAAAAATACATACTCTGCTTGGTTACATAAAAAAGTACCATTTTAATGGCACAAAGTTTCTGGTAAAAAGACCAACTCAAAGAAGGCATTATCCAAACCCTTAACATGTTTTCTAAAACAACAGCAATTTTATTCAATAAGTTATTCAATTAAGTACTGTTTCTACTATTGACCCAAATGCAGGCTTATTACTGGAGGAACCCTGTGCAAACAATCCAGAATTTTGTAAGGGAAAGAGGTTGTTTTATTTCAATGAAAAATATACTGTATGTAGCTGAGGCAGGACAGAGATGGGGTTAAATCTGCCCCTACCAGCAATCATAGATTTGGCCATTACCCAGTTGGGTAATTGGTGCTAACTGGGGAGTAGCCGCATGTGTAAAAGGAGCCAGAAATCATTTGTTTGTTGGCGGAGTTTGGGGGTGATTGTTTGTGCTGCAATTTCTTTATTGTTTGGTAGCTGTAGTAAAGGCTAATGCCCAGCCTACAAGTGATTTAGTCTTTTGTTTGAATATGTTATTTTGGCCCTTGCGCCTATAATGTTCCTGTTTTTTAGTTTTTGTTTTGTTAATAAACCTGCGCACCTGGGCTTAAACTGCAGCTTTCTATTGTTGGGTCTCTTTCCTGTCAGTAACAGCTTGGGCCACGATGTTACCCTGTCACATGTGGTGGCAGGGTGGGATAGCGCCCCCTATAGACTCAGAGCAAAACTCCAAAAACTTTTAAAAAAAAAAAAAAAAAAATACAAAATTGCAGCACAAACACTTACCCCCAAACTCCTTCAAGAAACGAAGGACTTCTGGCTCCTTTTATACACATGGCTACTCCCCAATTAGCATACCTGTGATTGCTGGCAGGGACAGATTTAACCCCATCCCTTACATTCCACACACACATACACACACACACACACACACACACACACACACACACACACACACACACACACACTCTATTTACAGCCCTGCCACAGTTGCATTTTCCAGAGAAGAGGAAAAACAAAATCAGCCCCATTGGTAAAACGTCAAAGTTATACAAATGTAGTTTTGCTGTTGGTCAGAAAACATGAAACTAAGTTTCAAAAATACACATCTTCATGTTATAGGCACACCTCTCTGTGGAGATCAATGCATCTATAGTATTAAAATCATATTGCTCTAGTATCCCATTAGTGGAGACTGTGGACTATTTATTTTCTCTAGTGCCAGGACGTTGAATTTGATCTTAAACCGAGTGAAATTGTAAACTAATAAAGTTAACAGAACAACTGTGGGTAAGTGATGTTTTTTACTGAAGAGGCATTCCTTTCTAGTGTACCCATGACTAGTATGCCATCCCATAGTACAGTGGTTCTATGGTTCCTTAGTTGCTAAGCCAACTGCATTTACACAGTTTGCTTGAAATGTATCTTACTGGTGTCAACATTTTCCATGCACATTTGAGAAATTCCATGATGATCGGCAAACTGCAACATTCTTCTCGCAGTATTTCTCTGAACACTACCCAGATCTTGTCATTTCTGAGTGGTCTTTGAATAGAATAAAGTGCAAACTGCTTATTAGAATCGCCGGTTAATTGAATCAGCTGCATATTGTAATCAAAAATTGCATTCCCAATACACAACCCTATTGAATCAACTGCTTTGTGTGATCAAAATTTATCAACATGGTCACATCAAGGGGTTTTCATTGTACTAAGTAATCTTTTCAAAAACCAGCAGTCTTCCAGGACACAGCTCATATACATTCGCATGTCAACAGTTGCTAAGATTAATTGAACATAGCCAAAACCTAATAGTGGTCTTACTCTTTTGTCTTGAGTAAGACTGTTCACTCACTCTTTTTTCTGAAGGAATTAGGGGGGTGCTAGTCTATAGGTCAATGTACAAGGAGATACAGTTATAAAATAATTATTATTGCATCATAACATGTTTCCTTCCAAAGCCTCTGTTATTCTTTCACAATGCATGGATATAGCTGGGTAATAGTAATAATCTAATGCACTCGGATTAGACTAAAAGGACAAGGCAGGAGCACCTGGGGAATGTGTAATTGCCAGAATTGTAAGGATGTCCAATAGAGCCAATTATGTAGTCACTTATTAAAGTAATCCAATTATTGTTTTGAAGACAGGGTTATTTTCTGCTGACCTTTTGCTCTGAGTTGGGGCAACATTTGAACATCCATACTGACAGAAACAGAAAAGGTAAATTGATATTATTAGTTGTGTTTGCTTAAAGAAAAGAAAAAAAAGTAAGTTAAATAACATTTAATCTCTAAAAAGCTGATGAAGTAGCGTAGCAATTTTCTTCCTAGCCAAAGCCTTTGTCTCAATATGAATCATTTTAATGTAGAATCCTGATAATGAAGTCATGAGCTTTTTTATCTCTCTCTCTCTCTCTCTCTCTCTCTCTCTCTGTGACTTCTGCCACCGGATTCATAAGCATATTATAGAGAGGAAATTAGTGATATCCTAAGAGAAATCCAATTCCTTTGTAAGATGAGCGCCATCATTAATTTTTTTTCTCTGTGTCAAAGCCCAGGTTGTATCATGTAGACTGGAGACTTAAAGCACAGAGATGCTAAGTTGTCCCCCTCCTTTATATTCAAATAAAGATTGAGTTTAAAGTAAATTACCTTTTTTATCATTGTTGGCACAAGCAAAATTGGCATTAGGCTAAATTGTTTGTCTTCAAGCAGATCTCTTTATTGTATGACAAAGTCAAAGTAGTCCGGTGTACAGCCTGTCTTTTGACTAAGGCAATTAAGACATGATAGATATTATTTTCGTGCTGAGGTGAGTGAGATGGACATGTATGCACATTTGAGAGTGGAAGGTACAATTACAGGAAAAGAAAACCCTCAAATTATTTCTAGCATTAGCTTCTATGTCATGAAATACTATTCAATAATATTGTAAACATGTTGGCCATTTAATTGTCAGCCAATACATTTTAGGTGTAGCATATCATTATTTGTAACTATCAAAAAAATTGAACAGGTGTCTCAAGGCTGATTGTGGGCAAGGGAGGTGGGGCAGCATATCACTATTGCACAGGCTTCAGTGAACAAGGATTCCCTATGGGCTGCAGAGAACAGTGCAACACTAATATGCTCCCCCCCCCCGCCCTTTAGGAGCCTTTAGGAGTTCTTGGCAGAAATAGCAATAGACAGAGCACACACTACAGGATACTAAAGAGGTAGGACATTAATAATAGAAAGGTGTAGAATGTAACCTGTATCCATTTGAGATGTTAGACATGCATATGCATGGAGTGCAGCCTTGTGTACTTGCTGACCTTTACCTGGGACCACACACACACACACTCACACACATTCACGCAGACATACAGACATACACACACACACAGACATAAAGACACGCGCACACACAGACACACAGATACACACGCGTGCTCACGCACACACCCTACCTGCTGTACCAAGACGGTTGTGTGCTATGTGTACATTACTATCCCAGGGGCAGCCCTACCTCTTCTCAGATTCAGTGAGCAGGTTGACTCTAATTCAGTGGGTTAATGTTACCAGTGCATTTCTGTACTGGGGCATTGTAAAATATTCACTGGAACATTATGTAAGGGGAGGCCTTATAAGTGTGTAGTTTACACACTGTGGTGATATGTTTACCAGATAAATAATAATTATAATAATTTACACTGAAGAAGGCTTTAATTAAAAAGAAACTTCTAGTTGTCCATGTTTCTTATATTTTTACCTCAGAATTTATGTTCGGTTTATGAATGAACAGCACACAACATAAGAAGCAATGGATAATTTAATTCTGCTGAAGAAATCATTAGAGCCATGATGTATTTCCGTTCGGTTTCTCTAGCTTTACATTGGTAAATATTACTTGATAAATAGTTTGTAAGCAGCAAGGGGCTTTGCAGTTTGTAAAATAATAATAATAATAATAATAACAACTAGTAGATTATTATTAGTACCATTTTTTTGTGCAAGCTCCGTAATACATAGTCAACCGGCAGTACTTCTCTCTGTTCAAGACTTGTCTTGACGTTTATTCATGAAAAGAGAACAAAACTCCCTCAGTTTTTAAATCTCAAACATTAGTGCGCTGCCATGTAGTGATTCTGGCGGAGTACACGTTGAGAATTAAATATTACAATTTTAGTTCCAAATGATCAATATAAAAGCTACTTCTCTGTGCTGTTACCCTTGTGCATGAGAAGATAATAGGGAAGAAAACACCCTGATTAGCCTTTAGAGTAGCCCACTACACCATGTAGTGCTCTATACTTTAGGACTGATTATAACCTATTGAGGCAGAAAACTTGATCGAATTCAAACTCTTTGAATTCCTTGTTCACTCAATAGTGTGTCAAAAAGAGCATTCAGTGGTTCATGTAACAAAATCGCCGCCTGCCTAAATTGGGCTTATTTCTTCTTTGCATATGGTGTGCAAGAAAATGTTCAGTACCCTTTCTGTGGTCACATAATGCTTTGATATGGGTAACATTGCCATAACAGGCTGCAATAGAGAACTGATATTATCTTCTTCTTTTCAGTGTACATAAAAAAAAAAAAAACCCAGCTTAGTCCTTTTTTGTCTTTTGGATTCTCTGAACCCTTTCAAGCTTGTTTTGAGACTTTTTGTGCTTTTGACTGTGGTGTGCATTCACTAAAAAACTCGGTGCCGCAAGATGACCACAAGCAAAACTGTGAGTGTCTTAGACAGAGACCACACAACTCTTGTGGAGGCATTTGCATATTTTAGCAACCTTGTTCATTTTAGAATATAAAAGCAGCGAGGCCGCTTACTTTGCTCATTCATCGGCCTAATCATTTGGTAGAACCCTTTACTTAAAAACACGAAACAAAACATAATATGCAGAGTTTGTTTTTTTTTTCTTCAGTTGCTCTGTTGTTCACAAGACTGGTGAAAAAAAAAATGCTTACTTTGCATCTCAAGATCTCAAGGGTAATATATTAATTCAGAAGGCTGTAGAAAAAAAACAAAAAGCAGACACGCTGAAGGAGAGATCCCAGGTCTCAAAGAGAGCAAGGCCAAAGCCAAACTGCTCAGTTCATTTTCCAGTTCAGTAGCTGTAGTAATCCATTCCAGCCAGCTGCTAACAAGATTGGGTCTGAAGTTTACCTCCACAATGAGATAATCAGATTACCAGCCACAAAGATCAAATAATGACCCAGCTTTAGAGCAAATTCAGTTGGCCCTTGATGGCACTGTGTGGTCCTTAAGGTTTATTAAAAAAAAATTAAGTTACAGAACTAGGGAAAATTATTAGAAATTAGAATTTTGGATTAACGTGTTAATTTGATTCTGCATAATTCTTTCCTTTTCGTCTGGGGCGGGCAATTGCATGATGCTCCAACCGTACAATCATTCTTGAGCTTGGCTTTTAAAGCACGCAGTGTTTCGTTTTTATTTTTTTTAAATTTAATTTGATGTGCAAGTGGCTTAAAACGATGACTGCGTTTAGATTTGAATGCAGCTTGTTTTTTTTTTGTTTCAGTTTCTTTATCTCACAGTATCTACACAAGGGCTGAAAATGGCTGGTGTCATTATTATGCATTAAGGTGCTTTTTTTTCTAAGTAAGATACTATTTGGAAGTTTTGATAACTGATATAGTGGCATTATGATAGCTTTAAAAAAAAAAAGCATAGAATTATTTGGGATTATTCCAAGAAGCATAGAAATGTGATTGTCTCACAGCAGATGGTGCGCACTGCTTCACCTTTGAAAAAAGTTAATTAAGCCAAGCATATTGTGCCCATAGAGGGGAAAATGTAGATGAATATTGAGCAATCAAACTCAGTGTCTCCTTTTCATGCCTTTGCAATGGGACAGAGAAACCCATTGAAGGAGAATTATGTACAGAATCAAATTAATTCACGTCCACCTCTAGTCTCTTCCCACGTTTTAACAGGGGTGCACACCAGGCCCTTTAGAAGTTTAGCCCTCAATCAATGGGCCACACTGCTGTGTCCACTAAATTAAATGAACCAGTGCAGAAAAATCTCTTGTGAGATATTAAAAGGGGGAAAGACTGTTTAATTCAAATCCCTTCGTAAGGCCTTTCTTGAAGCCCAGTTTACAAAGTACAGTATACAATTGCAACAAACTTCTTTCTCCCGAGTTAAATTTACAGGAAAGAAAACTATAACCTTCTTGTTACGCATAGCTTTAGAAATAATCTGCCTTCTATCTACATTCTTGCTTGTCCATCCTCTGCCCATTGTAATGTAATCTGTCAGTTTGTTTGAAAGAAAATAACTAATTAATAACCTTGCTGTCCCCTCCAGACCTTCTTTCAAGATGTTTAGGAACTTTAATTGCCAGAAAAGGCTGAAGTTTAAAAGTGCATAGGCTCCTAACTGGGTTTATTGTTAAATTAAAAATTAATTAAGCACGCAGCATTTTTTTTTTTTTTTTTTTTTTTTGTATTTTGGATTAAGATCAGGTTTAAGTCAGAATAGCAAAATAGTGTTCAAAGTTCACAACATGCAGAAAAGGGCCTGCTGTGTGCAATATAAGAGCAGGGTTTAAGCTCATTGTACACTCCTTCTGCAACGTTCCAAAGGTAGATGTTACATATGATTAAACTGCTACCACAACTGGGCTCTTGTAATGGTGCTTCCGTTCCAGTTGAGCATTGCTAATTTGTTAAACCCTGACTACTGCTGGTATGTTTTTTAAAAGATGACTCCTTTTTAAATGCCACCTAATTCTCATTTCATTGGGCTAATAACTAAGCATAACCATGAGGTGTATATAGCTTGTCCCAGAAATTCATGAATAACTGCACTTGTTCCTGAAATAAACTACACCCATAGATTTTGTGTGTGTGTGTGTGTACTGTATGTATAAATATCTTCTTTTGTTAATTATACCTTAATAAATACTAATTACCTTTATTCTATTACACTACAAAAACATTTCAGCACTAAACATCACCTGCAAAGCTTGCAGCTCCATTAAACCTGCTATTCATGAACAATAAATGAACTAATAGCTTTTCCCATTTATTTATCTCCGGGTTGCAAAGGTTAGGCAGTAGATGAGGAGGGCAAGTCGGTAAAGGATATCATTTGTAAGGAAAAAAAAAACTCAAGCATGTAAGTAGAAACTTAATTTGTAAATTGTATAACATAATGTCCTATGTATTCGAACGTAAGTTCCCAAAGAGCATTGCAAGCTTTGACAGGCTATTCACAATTACGTTAATTACATACTATTACTGTTCAAATAATCCATCCTGACAAAACTTCGCTTTTACCATATATATTCCCAACTTTACCTTTATATATATATATATATATATATATATATATATATATATATATATAATTACATTTAATAATGCATATGCATTTATGCTAGAAAGTGGCAGCCTAAAGCATGACCTTCCAGTTTATTATACTATGGCACAGTAAATTCTCCTCCATAGCTCCTCCTCGGCTTGCGTTTGTGTTTTGTGTTTGGGGTTAACAAAACCACTTTTGTGTCTTCATTAAGGACTGCTGCCTGCAATTCGCTTGTGTGATTGCAGTAAAGATACAATTCTGTGACCAGGGTCTCTTCTGGTTGAGACGGTTCATTGCATGTTATTGATTCAGACTACTTTTGACAGCGTTATCAGTAATAAAAGTGAATCCTGCTTATCATGTGGCCACTGGGGATCTCGCACACCCCAGGGAACCTTTCATAAGTTAATAGTTTTTTCGCTGTATTTTTCCCTTGAGTTCAATGTATTGTTTCCTATACAACTTAGTTCCATTAGTTTTTTTTTTTTTTTTTTTTTTTTTTTTTTAAGAACATCCTTCTCCAGTTCCCTGAGAGATCATAAAAAAAAGACAAAGACTTTGTTTACTCCAAAGAGTTGTTTAGAATTTTACCATCTTCGATAAGAGCTTTTAAGGAAATGTTTTAACTGTAAAAAATGTGTTTGAAAATATGAATATAATTTAAAAATACCATTAAATGACTTTGAATCTGGTCCTCAAGATGAAAACAAAGGCAGATACTATTTGTACCTTTCTTTTATAACCAGTATTCTTTGTCAGTGCATCTTTTGTTTTCTCAGGTGTTTGTTATTGCATGATAATCTGCATTAATTCTCAGTGCAAACATTGTATGTGAAGTATTACATGACAAGTGGAATCCCTCAGCTACCCACATTCATTGGGTTCCAAACCCCTGTTATCCTTCAATACCACGATATGGTGCAGTTTGGATAAGTACACGATGCAAAGGGTCCAAAGAGACAGCAGCCTGTCAGACTGTAGTCAAACTCGGAGCTGAAGCAGAAGACCAAAACATTTCATCATATAATGACTGTGACTGTTGAGATCATATGGTAGTCTTGCTAGTCTTTGACTCATGTTTTGAATGTACTCTGAACATATTTCATTTTTCCTTGTATTTCATTTTTTTTTTGTTTTCTGTTCTTTCAGATTCACACTTGGTTGTTTTCTGAGCCATAATGTTTCCCACTGCGAGTGTGGAAGCATCATGCTTCAAAAATGTTCACATGAAGGGCAAAATTATATATATATATATATATATATATATATATATATATATATATATATATATATATATATATATAGACACTCACACACCACATTTCTGTCTAATACAAGCTCAGGTGAAACAAAAATGACGTTGAAAAAAAAACCCAACTACATCTTGGGAAAAACTAGAAACAGCAAATTAATCTTCATGTCTGTTAAATCAAATGATAAGGAATAAACCGTTTCCCAGAATTAAAGATAGATAAATACCAATGGTAAATAGAAACAAAAGCATGCCCAGTTTATACCGGTTTATCTTGTGAACTGTAGCCTTCACTGGCAGTGTGGCCATTCTGTGTCCTGCAACATTAACACACCTTGCTCCTCGGCTCCAGTGAACTCATATAAAGGGTGACAGCCTGTCTGCTCTGCTGTGGCTGGTCATGGCTTGTGTTCCTGATGTGGCCCTACCTTCACTTAGGTGTCTGCATGAGCCGATGCACACAGCAGCACCATGTGTCTGCTGGCATCAGGTCAGCTTGCCCGCTGGTCCTCGGTCCAGTTTCTTTTCCTCTGTTTTCAAATAAAACCCCCTAAATAAACAGATGTTATGTTCCAGTTAGAAGGGTTATTCCTAGGTATACTTAGTTTAGCTTTGTCTGAGGGTCTATAATAGGGAGGTTTGAAGCTTCTTGTAGTTTAATTTGGTGCTCAACCCACCCAGATAATGTACATCCTCACCATCCTCTTTGGAGCCTGTTGTTTGAACTCTTGGCATTTGCATGTTCAAGATGTCCAAGAAGACAAGGGGACATGAAAACAATACATGAAGCCAACCTCCTATACAAACATGTACGATACTAGGAAAAAAAAACTGTTTTACTTACCAGTAGCAAGAGAACGGGAACTGCAAGCACAGGGTCTATTCAGGTGATTCAGTAATGCTGGAGAAAACCTGCTGGAAGCTGCAAGGAGTACATTGCACAAAGAAGCAGACATCTAGCAACAAGACAGTTGTTTATACATTTTCATTACTTCATGTGATCATTGTATTAAAAACAAAAAAAGGTCAAATATCTAAAGGGCAGCTTACAGGGTTGAGCCAGTAAAGAGCAATATGTGTAAGCAAGGATGTCTGAACAGCTATGTTCTCATAGCTGTCCAACGGTCAGCCTGCCACAGAGTATAATCTCATTAAAACAAAGAAGTGTTAAGGGAAAAAGTCTGTCTGGGGTTAGGTACCTTGCTGCTTCATCAGCAGTAAATTGACAATGCGATTTATACAGATCCATAATTGTATTTCTTTGATCTACTGTAGAGTTAGTTAGTGATGGAGAGAAAAAAAAGTCTTCAGGCCTTTCTGGTAGTTTTAATGAGGGTTCTTTTTTTTTAAGACCATAAAATGCCATCAAATTAAATTCTGCCAATTTTGTCTATTTCAAATTGAGAAACACCCTGGGTGCAGGAAATAATCAAGATCATCCAAACCAGTTAGAGCTAAAGAGTATGCCAGCATGATTTTTTTTTTTTATTTTGCTCCTTAGTGGCCAGCAGTATATAAAAAATTCTGATAATAATGGCTTCATGTCACATGCTTATTGCAGTTACTTCCCAACTTTTAATTAACCCAACTGAAACTCCTCTTTTTCTATCAACCCTCGCGTTGCACGGCTTGGATGTTTAGCTTGCTTAATTAAACAAAGGTCACATTTCGTTCATCCATAAACAAAATGTCTTTTACTTTTTCACATTCTTGTGGTTCGCCTTATAATCTCTGTTGGCTTTAGTGCCTTTTCAAGCACATTTATATCAAGAATTACAATGCTATTAATGGAACTTAATTCTGCATTCCGAAAAGTAGTAATTTATGAACCACTAAGCTAGTTGACAGTTGGATACATATGATCATATTAGTGAGGGATGAAACCGCTGCAGTGAAATCTCATTGTCCACTTACTGTACGACCGTTGTCTCTTTTTCACAACAATGGTGCAATAGGAACCTTGAACCTTCACAAAGTAGACAAGACTGTCAAATTTAATTCTAATTTACACTGGTTTCCACGTGCTGCGTTTAACCACATCTGTTTGCAGTGCATCAAGATACTATAAATGATGATGCAAATAACCATTGCTTCCAAAAACATTTCAGAAGTTTTATTAGCCCAGGTGGTGTCCTCATACCTCCAGTGTGGTGGCAGAATCATTGAGCTTCACAAGTCCAAGGGATAACGATCATCGGCAAAATGATAAAGGATTGGCGAGAAAACATGTACGCTCCCCAGTGGTCTGGAAATGTTTTTATGTCAAGCCTTGGTTGATAACCCATTTAAGAGTTATAACCAAACACATTTCTTACCGCTTCAGTTGGTTCTTGGCTTATTTTGAACATAGTTCAATTTGACTTCTTTTCCAAATTAAAATGTAATTTGTCCAACAGTCTAACAGCAATCAAACCATGTGATCTAGAGAACAGGAAGTGAATAGGTAATAGGAAGCATCAGTTTATGTTTTTTAGTAATCAAGTGTAAAATCTACTTGTCTTTAATTCAAGTTAAAAAAAAAAAAAAAAAAAAACGTTTTTTTTTTTTTTTTTTTTTTTTTTTATCACATTGAAAATGGGGCTGGTAAGGTTCTTGCACTAATAAGGATTATAAGTCTTAAATCAGCCTCTGGTGTTCTACAGAGGACATGTTCTGACCAGCCCAAAACCTGCTTGGCTGCAAAGTGACATCGCTGCTGGCCTTTTCTAACAGGCAAATCTTCACTATCCATATTTAAGCCTATGGGCAAGATTTCCAAATAGCTTGTGAATCTTCTTTATCCATCATTCATGAGATTTTGGCATCACTCTTTGTATTTAACAGATGGTTTTTGAAGAAAATTTTATTTTCAGCACCGGGAACCCCTGTGGTTTATGGGTAATGCCTGCAATTTACAGCGCTTGCAGGGAAGTGGGTGTGGAAATATGTAAATGAGATCATACAGAACACATAACAGAAAATGTACGGTCAAAGCAATATCAGTTGTTTAGACCAGGGGGGGGGGGGGGGGGGGGGGGGGGGGGGGGGATTATTGTTCAAAAAACAATAACAAAACACACAGCACTTATTTGCAAATATATAAATAATAAATAAACAAACACAAAATAACACAAGGGGTGGAGGGGGGACCCCATTCTTGAACATAAACAACTGTACAGGGCTGCTCCCCCTGTTACAAACCTATTAAATATACTATACCTAGCTGATCTGATTAATGCCATGCATTTCTGTAGCAGGGGTCGACAGCCTCCATTCTTCCATGTTCATTACAGCCACGTTCTTCATTCTTTAATTGAAGCAATTGAAACACATGACCAGGTCCAAAAGCGCTGAACCATTTCATCAAACCTATTAAACAGGGAACATTGAATTTCATTAGCAGAGTGCCCTACACCTGCTCTATAGAACCTGAACTGAATAAGGAACTGCAGTATGGAGTATATGAATTTTATATATATATATATATATATAAAATTACGAAAACTATTTGTTTTGTGTACCAAAGTAATGTAACCAAACCAAGACGTAATTTACAAAAAAAAAAAAAAAAACTAACAAGAATGAATATTACTTGTACTTCGGTAAAAAGAAGTATAATAATTTACTCCATACAACCAAGTCCTTCATAGAGGTGACTCACACGTGGTTCACATGTCATTTATGAGTACTGTGTTTTTTTTTCACGTTTTCTCATACCCTCTTATGCTCTATTTCAGTATTACATTTAGTACAATTGAAAGATCAGAACGATGCATCAGTTTTCCAGTGTTCTACCTACCTGCATGAACTGGATTCAAATGATTTGTCAATTTCTGTGAGACGTGGCAGCCTAGCTTAATTTATTACATCAAGGAATTTTGTTGCAGAGCAACAACAGCATATAACTTATAAAACACTGGGGAAGTTTAGTTTAGAAGAAGGAAGTAACCCTTTAATCTGCATTAACAAAAACAAGTCTCAGACTGTCTCATTATAAAGCCATCTGTTACAGTGCAATCCCTGATGATGGGGTGCTGCATAGAAGCCTATATTAAACCCTGTAAACATCACCCTTGTTGCTTCTCCTTATTTGTTGTAACAAACACATTTGGGTCTCGTGTAGACACAGCTATGAGTGCATTAGTTTAATACCCTTTTAAAGTACACACGTGTTCTCTTAAGTTAGCTGTTCTTTGAAGTTTTTGCATTAAGGATGTTAAAAAATATCTTGTAACCCTAAATCACTTAGCTGTGACAAAAAACGTGCTCCCTGTAACTACGATAAAACCCTTGTTTTCTCCATTTTTTTTTACGAGAAAAAGGAATGCTCAAAACAGAATCTGTAAAGCTCACTTCCCCTTCTATTTGTAATTTTTTGTTTTGTTTACAGGGGAGAAAAAGCTGTTTATTGGGAATTCAAGCATGAAGTGGGGAAAAAAAAAAATGATTCTGATGGAGCATGAGTGGTCAGTTAGAGATTTTGTATTTTCTTCCAATTTAGATTATCCTGAGGTCACATTTTTATTCGTTTAACTTCTTTTGTGTTTATTTCCAGCAGGAGTTTTTTTTTTTTTTTTTTTTTTAATTCTCTATATATTTTTTTCTGAGCAGCGAGAGTGTGGGTTGTATAACTGGCAGTAAGTAAGTAAATAAATAAAATCAATCTTTGTTTTGTTCACTACTGTGTTTGACAAGCGAAGAGCAGTCCAAAATCCTTGATGGGACCTGTCAAAAACACATGACTCTTTTAAACTGTAGGCAAGAATGACAGGCAATGGAAGCTCTTTAATCTGTGGCAAACCTGGGCATTTAAGACTAAAATAAAGCTGTCAATAAGCATTTCCTTTGTGGTCATTTATAGAAGTTAACATCAGATTAGTTTGGATCTCGTCTCTTGATTCTCCCATCCCTATTTTATCCCAATCTGTTTTACCTACTGCAGCATTACAAGACACTGCCTGCCATTTCTAAAGCTCAGTTTGAAGATGTGCATTTAAAGGGGTTATACAGCAGCTGATGAAATATTTCAATAAATCTCGTTTGTAGTGCTCTTCCGTTTTCTTTTTTTATGTTTGTCTTGGTATTTGATGAGGGGTTCTGAGTTATTGTACTCCAATATTGAGTTATTACCATGTTTCTCTACCTGGCTTTGAACTTGTTTGGAGAGTTGAATGAACTCAATTAAAAGAAAATACCTGGATCCATGACATTTGATATTTGAAGCTAGTTACTCATGAGCGACAGGAAAAAAGGTGTTCAACGGGTGGGATCATTTCACTCTCCAGGTGAAATTGTCCTAGGAAGTGCAGGTGTAGCACGTTACCTGCAGTTAGACATGTAAACGGAGAGCGTTCTTTATCCCAGTGTGCTGTGGGCGCTGTAGCCTGTGCAGGTTTGAAAACTGAACAAGCAAAACCCTCTTAGAGAGTGGAACCCTTTTAAGAAAGATGTTGACATTACATTCCAGAATTCAAATTAGGATGGTAAAAAAAGGTGTAATTTAAAATACTGGGAATTTGCATTATTTTAAGACAACCGTTGGGTTTTATAAATAGCAGCCTTTATTCTCTGTTGTGTTCTATAACGCTGTAATCCCATCAAGGGCTACTGATGGAGAACCTTTGAATTTCCATCACATTGGTGGCTTTTTTATTTGATATAATTTATACTATATATGGAAATTATTCTTTTTTTTTTATTTCTGTGACGGGCAATCAAGAAATGATTGATGCGCCTACATTTTGATGGGCAGTCAAGAGCGGAATATCAGTTCTGAGTTGGAAGTATCAATGTGAACTATGAACTAGTGAGCATAAGAAAAGGATTCGTTCTGAGTTTACACAGTGATTATGATTCAGCATGTCTTATTGTGAAGGACCGGCCACTATGGGGGTGGGAAAGCAACTGATTACAAAGGGGCTGAGCTTGAGGTGCATCTTTTATTTTTAACAAAACCAGTTCATTTTAGCAGATTTAAACACTGCTGCCCTTAATCCTCTAAACCTGCCCAGTCCCAGACCTTATGACACTGCATTTGAATTATATTTAGTGATGTTAGCAAATCACACTTGAGAGAAAACTTCATCAGGTTAAAGGGTTATCACACTCTACCACTGTTTAGATCATTCAAATAACCCTGGTTAATGATAATGGGGTTTCTCTCTGTATAATGTATCGCACAGTACATTGGGTGACAATGCAACATCTTTGTTTATGAGACAACTTAATTAAAAAAAAAAAAAAAAATTCATGTGTCTTTTAAGGACCTACAATCCAGATCTTAAATGTGTACCCATTCATCAGAATGGCATGTTTAATCCACACCACAAATTTGGCTGAAACATGCTCACTTCAAATACAGAAGCCTCAGTTAGAGTGGTGGTGTAAACTATATTAATGTAACCTGTCCACTGAGCAGTGAGCAATGTCAAATGTATCATTTGTCAAATGTGTCAGTTTAAACTCGGCTGCTTCTTTTTTTAATTTTTTTTTTTTATTATTTTGCTTCTGCTGTTTTTGTGAATTTTCATTTCAAGCACATTTTTAAAGCAAACTTGTCAAGGCTTACTAAACTGTCTTAACCAATATTAATCCCAGTGGTTGCCATTCACAAAAAAAATAAAATAAATTAAGAACATTTTTATGAATACAATAGAGAATCTCTGATTTTCTTTATTAGTATGGATTTGTTTTATTAAGCTGGAGTGCCCCACAATCGTTTTACATGCTTTACTAAAGTGTGTTTGATTTTGTTCTTTGTGCCTTCCATAGTTTAGCATGCCTTGTTTACATTCCAGTTTACTTACATTTCTCGTATGCTGTTTTTTTCTAACTGCAGGGCTGCAAGCTTCCTTGCCTCTTAAAACCTGCCTGTGAAACCAAACCATTACACTGCTGCTGTTACTGCAGCACTAGAAGGTTATGCATTTCGTATTGAAGATCTGTTACAGCTCAGAGACCAAGACAGAAATTAAAAAGGACATTTTCAAATAGTGTTTTGTTATGCGGAAAACCATTTTATAAGCTACACCAACACAGCTCTCATTTATTTCACCATTGATTCATAAGATAACAGCCTTTTTTTAAAGCCATATCAAATTGAGGCCTTTTTAAGATGTGAAAATATATCATTCATCCATGTTCCCTACGATAATTGGAATCTGCTTCATTTTGAAACAAATACTTCATTGAGAAATAGAATAAATGGAAATATATTAAAATATCAGAAATGTCTTGAAACCCCTGAATCATATCAACTTAATCAAAGAATGATGACCCATTTAATGACCCCAGCACACTTCTGAGGCTACTGAGACATCATGTAGATGGACAAATCCATTGCAGCAAAAATTCAAACAAATACAAAACATAAGCATGCAAATATTACATACAGAACTTTGATCTTGCAGTGTATGTATTTGATCACACTTCACAGTGCTAAAAGTATGACATGAATTGTGAATGGACAATTTCCATGTGATTTCTAAAGGGAATTATTAGGCCAGGGATAGGGCAAACAATTTTTGAAGCAATATTTTTCTTGGCAATTCAAATTCACAATTGAAATGGTCTGTGCATCAGTAATTGACAAATGTAATTTGGATTGTCTATCGCAATGTTGCAATATACCCCTGGATCTGCAACTGCAACCCCTGGTAAGCACATCATAAAAAGCAGAGGTAATTTGAACAAATTCAAAAGTAAACTTAAGCATTATGAAAAGAGTGAAAATCTGCGTATTTTTTTTTTAAAATTTCTTATCTATTACTTGCATTTTTTATAGTTCTGGCCCATAGTGCTGGCAGGCCACACTCTTCTCTTTTTCAGACAGAAGTGTGGAAAAAAATTAACATTTTGGGGAAATTGGACATTCACAGAATTGTCTCTGTAGATGACACTTTGTTGAAACCAAATCCTGCACATTTAAACTGTGAAAAGGTCATTAAAATATGCTATCAGATTTTAGCATATAGGACTGGGATAAGACTGTTCTTATAAGAGAAGTTCTAAAACAGAACCTTTTGATGTTACTGTTTCATCTCCCCCATTCACGTTCCTCAGTGTCATCAACAACAACAGCAAGATTAATTAACTGAGTGCTTCAGAGTTGCATATTTGCTCATAAATAAATGTTTAGGTATATGTGTGTTTAAGGACATCACAGTCTTTATTGTGCCGGACATAAAGAGCAAAATATATGCTAAGGCACAGACTCCCCGATCTGAGATGATTGGAGTGCTTAACAGTTTAAGGGATGCTTTGAAAGTGAGATTCCTTTCTCTAGAAGTTCATTCCACTGTTGTTTTCAGGTCCACAGAACGTGTGTTTAATCTGTTTAACTGGAATTTAGTTAGCAGTGTTGACACCCCTGCCCTTTAACACTGAGATTTTTTTGGGGGGGTGGGGGGGCAGAATCCCTTTCACCCAGCTTAATATCCCATCTTGGTCTCTAAGGGACAATAATTGAGTTTAGGCTAAGTTTAAATAGCTATAAGGACAGGGAACACAGATGAGTATTTCACTGATTAACATTAACACCCGCCTAAGGCCTCTGTGTCAGTTGCTGGATTAGGACATTACGAAGAGAATGACAGAGTTTTGGTACTTTATTCCCTCTCAATAACATTCTTTCACATATTAATTTAATTCCACCCTAGGTAGCTACTTTTTCATGCAGAAGACCTTAATCCACTGATGTGACTCTATCTGCTTTCGCTTTGATGCTGCCCCTGTTTGCCGGAGTATTGCAGTCTGTGTTAAACAAAGCACCCGTGACAGGAACAATCGGTCCTTGTAAAGAAGAGAGTTTGATCTGCCAGAGAGGGGAAAAATAATAAAGACCTTTTGCTTAAAAAAAAAATAAAAAAAATACATTTTAGAAAACAATAATGATAATAATAATTACATTTGCTGATTTCATGCTTCATGCTTTTTTTTTTTTTTGACATCAACAAGATTCAAATTTACTGAACTTCTTGTACCGCACTTTATCTTCTGGCCACCTTTGACCTCTCTTTGAATGGCTCCTCAAGGCATCATGAGCATAAGCCTCGTGGTGTTCTTTTAGAAGCAGGATTGTCACTATCCCCACTGGTGAGTTTAAGCAGCTGTTGGAGTTGAAGGCAAGGCTGTCCGCAGCTTCTGTATTCTCCCTGGGAAAAAGATTATGGGTCAGTCCCCAGTAGATGGATACAAAAGGATTCAAGCAGTTCAGGATTTTTCAACATCCGAAAAAGATTTCATGAAATTTGTAAAGATCTGACATTGCATTACAGGTTGTTTTGTGCATCTTAAACAGCTTAGAGAGGCAAGAAAAAACTCAAGGTCTGTTTTTTTACTGTGTTGCCAGTTTACTAGCCATCACTCTTTCCGTCTGTTAGCTGGTTAAATATAATGACTTCTTCAGGTCGTAGAACTGTTATCTTCCACCACTGTTGTAACTATACAGCTGACTCATTCCTTCTTGTTGGTGACTTTTTTATGATGCCTTGTTGGTTAAAATTATAGCCCTCATTGCTTTGCTAAGGATATGTTGTTTAATGGCACAGCAGCAGGGCTGTAATTTTGAATGTATCCACTCCATAGTGATGGATCTTTTAAATAAAGTTGACAACAGTTTCATTTGGTAGTTTTACAGAACTGTAAATGCTTCCTGAGGTGTCACATGACTGACAAAAGATTTTGTTACAGCAGTTAATGAACTGAAGAACAGGGGACAGGTCAGCGATATGTGGACGGAAAATCATAACGATACCCATAAATGCGAACGTTAAACCAATTCGAAAGAAGATAAAAGACTCACCCTTGAAAGAAAGAAAGAAAGAAAGAAAGAAAGAAAGAAAGAAGAAAGAAAGAAAGAAAGAAGCTTATTTAACAACTCGCCCTGCTAATGAATTCAATCACCTGTCTGAACTTAAGCTGTCCATTTGATTCTTTGCTGCCGAAAGTTGGGATGGTTTTGATCTCCCTATCGCTAACAGATGGTTTGAGTAGCCGAGCCTGGGCTGGGAATATCACTTTGGCCACAAGCAGAGGATGAGGGAAGCTCCCCTGTTGCCAGCCTAAGAAGACCATAAGCTTGAGTAGAGAAAAAGAAAAGGGCTGATGCTGGTGTTAATTACCCAGAAACCACACAGAAAGTGCTCACTGTCACGGAGCTGAGAGGCTGTGCATCCCTTCTTCCACAGATAAAAGGCGTGGTATGAAAACATTTTGCAGGGGACAATGAAGTGAAGATTAACATAATCTTTCATTTGTATCCCCTGTAAGCTATCCATGTGTGAGCCACTCTTTCTCATTTCTTTCCCTCTAATGTCTGGATTTAGGGAATGGTACGGCAAGAATAGGCTTTGTCCCTTAAGCCTGACAGTTGTGTTTTCCCGCCTTCATGTGATCATCCCTGTTAATAGTATGCTGCTCTTCTGGTAATCAGACAATGGAAGGTAAAATAAAGTGTCAGTTCATTGACAGAACCTTGTTCATGTTATGTCATTGTTAATCCAGAGTCCTCAGTCTCTGCTTCTTGCGACTTTCATCTGATCAGGCGGAGTGAAAATGGAATAACTATGCTGCCTTCATATTTCTACATATCAAAGGCAGGTTGAGCTGCTGTTTTCTTTTTAAACGAAATGTATGGTATACAACTTGGAGCTAAACTTTAAATGAGGACATCACACGGTATTCATACATTCTTTTTTTTTCTGTTTGGTACAGCAGCCATTAACACACAGCACAGCGAACCTGCAGTGCAAACTGTTCTTCTCATCACACACTATGTCATTCACAGATTTCAATGTAAATGAATTCTGTTTTGTGCTATGAAAGCTCCTCATAACCAGCTGATGATTTTAAAGTGTGTTTCCAGACTAAGGGTTTAGTTTGGTGCACCAAAACCCAGATGGCATTGTAAAGAGAAACAGTGAAGTACAGCCTTAATCGCCACATCTCCTTTTAAATGGGCTTTGCATGTGGGCAAACACATGTGTCTGCTTTCTGTATACTTCCAGATTTAAGTGGACAGAAAACAATTCTTATAATGCTCTGGGCCATATTTCTGGGGATAAAAACCCATTTGTGAATAATAAGCAGAGCATATACTATTTTTGATCTAATCAACACATTATATCAATTTAATCTAAATACATTTTGCTCCTGAGCTTATTAAAATAAATGGCTTTTTTTAATTGTAACCCAGGTATGAAAACCACAAGAAAAACATGTTGCACTAGCTTTTGGGGCCGTCAGTACAAGTACTTGTCATCTCGAGTTAGCAGTCCTGCAAGCAAGTGGCCTAAACGGTCAGCTTAGAACTGAAGTTTCCTGTATCAGGGTATCCTGTGTCTTAGAGGAAGGACCTGTTCACTCTCATTAGATTTTCAGCCAATCACAAACTTCAATTTGACTAAATAAAAAATAAAAAACCACAGGACATTCTTTGTATCTAGGGCTCCCTCATGCATGTAGATCAATTATTTCGACAGCCACTGAGTAGCAGCAGGGTCCACCTTTGTTAGACATTGAAACCTGCAGGTAATGGAAGGGACTAGACCAGTAATGCATGCAAAATAAAATCAAAGAAACTCACAGATGATCAGAAGTTGTGTTTCCATCTGCTATTCGGGCCAAGATGAAATCCCATCCCGTTAGGCTTTTGAAATTGGTCTCTGCGCGTCTTGCTGTGAAAGATACTGAATAACCTCTGGAGAAAAAAAAGTGGAAATGATTATGATGAGGTGGAAACTAATAGTAATTCATACATGCTTACTTACATACGCACATAATGCTGTAGTTTATAAAGCAGTGTTTTAATCTTTATGTGCATCGTTTCTTGTTGTGATGGGATTGAATTGATTCAAAATTAACTATTTTGCTGAGCATTGCAGAGTTTTAAAGAAATGCCCAGGGTACAATTCCATTGTGTGTGAGCCATGAAGTTGCACTTATGTTATTTTGACAGACTCAGCATGAGTCTGATGTATCTACAGGTAGACATGGCACAAAATATATTGTGTATGTTTTTAAAAGGTTTCTATCATTTTTTAGAGTTGTTCGATCCTAGTTCTCTTCAGAAAAGAGAATACATTTATTTTAAACTAGACACCCTTGATCACAGTAAAGCTATTGTAACTGGCTTAGCTTACACTTCTGCGTCTGAGAATTGAGTTAGCTTTAAAGATTGTATATTATTTCCCTAAATGTTTGATTGAAATACAGGATACATGATATGTAAAGACTTTGCTTGATATTTTACTTTCAAAATGAGCATTTCAAAAGAGGCCACACTTTACATGATAACTCACCGAAGTGCATGCAGTGTTGTGATATTCACATTTTGTGTTCACAGCAGTATAAATATATGTAGTTATATTGTGTTATTATTCATAGTCAGTGTTTTTATGCTGTGATATCATTGTAACATCCATATGGGCAATAACTGATTTGTACATCACGTAAAAGTATTGTAAAATTGCAATGCTTGACCTTGTGACCCGTTCACCAGTTTGAATTGGCCTTTCTCCTAGGGGTATGAAAGGGGAATTCGCATTAAAACAGTAACAGCTGAAAATTGTATCAGCTATGGTCTCTAAATATTGCTCACAAGTCTTTGATAAAGGCTGTGCTATACTCCTGCAACAGTAGGCCCTGAGGCAGCTTCTGTTCATTGGACCACGGGCCAACATTCCCCCAATCATGCCAGTGCTAAAATCAAATAAATACTGACAGCAGAAGCAACGGTGGGTCTCCTTTTTACGTGGTTAATGCAGTAAATAATAGACTTTATGAGTGACCTTTACTGTACAAAGTCCTACTGATCAGACCTTTTTAGTTCTGCATCTGTGTTATTGAGGATTGAAACAAAGTTATGGTTACAATGTATGCAATTTGTTTCAGTAAAATAACGTACTGCTTTTTTTTAGGCTTACTAGGCTTTAATACCCCCCTTTTTTTTGCTCAATTATAGTAATGCTTTATTGAATTGTTTTAAAGGAATTCTGCTAAAATACTTTTCCATTGCTTTGTAAATAGCTCAGTTTCTACAACAAGGATAAAGAGTGTCTATGAATGAATGCAGGGTCATATTAAAGCATTGCATCACTTTGAATTATGCTAATGTTACTGGTGCATGTTGGAGCTTTTAAATGGACAGTTTTTTGTATTTTGAGAATATCAGCCTTTTTATTTAACAATAGTGAAAACATAGCACTGAGGCACATGCTTTATGAATGTAGACAAAGTTTTAGTTATCCAATATTACATTTTAAAACACACAATACATATTTGCACAGTATAGCAGCTAACAGACAACACTTCTCAGCTTGTCTTTGTGTGGAAAATAGTTGCTCGCTAGCATCCCCTTGCTGTTAATCTACAGCACAGCAGCATTGTGTGCGTGCAAGATGAGGGGAAGTGTATATGTATTTGACAAGTGCAATACAAAGATATGTACATGCTTATTCTGCCTTGAGCTAATGTTGAGGTAATATTAAAAGCATGTGTTGTCTTTATAGTTAATGGGACTTTAAAATTACAGAAAGGACATATTGTAAAGCGAAAAAAAAAAAAGTTTAAATATTTAAAGCTGATCCTGTTGCTCTGGTAACCAAGCTGAGCTACTAAGGATTATCCTCACTAAGTCCAGCTTTGCCAGTTACACAGAGGAGTTAATTAGTTCTGTGTCATATTAAAATTATGCTGAGATCAGACAAACTACAGCTACCTGTAATTTAAACATAGAGAAATCATTGTGAATTACTATAGAATCGCACTGAGAAGTGTTCTGTTAGTTTTGAAACTTGCAGAACCATTGTCAGAACTGAGCAGATGTCCATTGTGTGACATAAAGCTAAGTAATAAAAAAATAAAAATTGCATTAATAATAGACGGCTGAAGTCACTGAAAAATGGCAAAGACGTCACATTTAATTTCAATCTTTCTTCACTGCTGCAGAACAACAGTAAACTGAAACAAAATAATTAGTCAGCAAATCACAAATCACAGACAATTGACATGGGATATAGAAAAAAAGGAGTCTGTTGAGATACAGGAGACTGAAAAGGTCCCTGATTAGAGAAAAGTATTACTGAAGGCCCTTGAAATATAACAAAGGTGACTGCAGTATCACATACTTTTACAGTAAAACAATACCTCTGTAAGCTTGACCGTTAAAATGGTCTGTTCTAATGCTTTCTTTTTTAATTGAGCCATTGTGAGATGTTAAGCAGTTATCTGAGTTATCCCTGGAAGTAACAAAGGGGAGCATTAAGTACCTTGTAGCTTGGCACCCATTATAAGCAGTGTCACCCCTGTGGGGCCTACTTGTATGTGTGATCTTCTCTCAGTGAGTACAGGGCCCAGTAGCATTCAGCAGAGTTATAAACACAGGCAATTCAGAAACAGTTTAGTACAGGCTGTGTTATCAGGAATAACCCTTCTGGTCAATTAAATGTCAGCTAATTTGGTGGCAAGCCAGAGAATTCAACGTCAGCCATGCTAACAAGACGATATTATCTGTGTTGATCATGGTATACCAATGCAAAATATCACATTCTTGCATCCTAAACACGCACCAGTAGGGTACAGTTTTGTTGGCCTTGATTAATAACCAGGTTTTTACTACTGTTTAATTAGAAGGTAATTATCTGTATTAGTCTATGTTTCCTTGCAACTGTTAATAATGGTTTAGATTAAATCTAGGCAAAGGTTGTGGTAATAAAATTAAATAATACAAAGGACTTGGTAACATCTCTTAACAATCATAATTGTGGGTAATTATACCTTGTTTGATAGAAAGCATTACTGTTTTACAATAAAGACCCATTTACAGTCTTAGTTTGTCATCCTCCTAAATTAATGCTGCACACAGTCCTTGTGCATTATTGTATGTCTAAAGCACTTTATAAATGTGTTTACTCACTGCACAAGGAATACATTACAATGGGCTAGAGTAAGTAATCATTGTCTTTTAGGGGTGAAGACAGAACACATTACAAGAGCCCTGTCTTTGCAGTTTTGCATTTGCAGAATGGTTTAGATGACCAGAGGCTTTCCTGAAAATGAACGTGAGTTATTTTTTTTGTTATAATAATTAATTTGTGCCACACTGTAATTTTAGTTTCATGATAATTTGTTATATAGGGTAATTAGAAAGTAAGTTTACCATATCAATGAAATGGTGCGTTGATGTGGTGTACGTATTTTTTAATCACTTTGTGTGTGTGTGTGTGTGTGTGTGTGTGTGTGTGTGTGTGTGTGTGTGTGTGTGTCTATATATATATATATATATATATATATATATATATATATATATATATATATATATATATATATATATAATATAAAGGATTAATTGGATTAACCTCAAATAGAGTCAACCATGCCTTACATATTATAACTTGCGTCTATCAAAAAGGGATATGTGTACACCATCCAATACACCATCTCGCAACAGAATGCAGAGCATCTACTAAGGTTTTGCTCCAGGGAAGTATATGTACCACAAGCAGAATAACGGTGTTATAGCTACACAACTGGAACGAACAACTTGAGTGCATGTAGGCCAGGGGGCTGTTACACGTTTGCTTGTAGTTTGGTATTGGGTTGTTTTCTTTTGGAGAAACCTTGCACAAAATGTGTGGACTGGTTCTTAGACTATAGGAATGCAGGCAGTGTGGCGGTGGTAAATATGGAAGCAGATTGTCTGATCTGAAACTTTCAGTATTTAGTGCAACGTAGACAAATAAAGGGTACACTTGTGGAATATTGCCTGTAAGTATGAAAACAGAAAGCCTTCCCTGACCTGGGCAGCCCTCTCTTGTTGGGGTCTGTTTGTTGTAGGAGCAAGACAAACAGCAGCAAAGCAGTGTTATTGAGCAGGGAACCCTTGATAATTTTACTCACCTTTGGTCTTGGGGATGAAGAGCAGTGGGAGGGCCCCTTCACAGAGAGTGCACTTCACTCTGTACAAAGCAGGGGCAGAGATGAGAAGTGAAGCTTAAGAGACCTTCATCATTAGCTGCCAGTTGTGAAGATTAGTGATCCCGACGACAGGATTACAGATGGCAAGAGTGCCATTCTTACGTAATTATACACTAATACACTAATGATGTGTTCTTACAACATGTTTTATGCAGCTTAATTAAATGCTGTAATATCATATTACCATATATGAGGGAAGGTTGGTTATAATTGTTACAGTCAGAAGTCATACTGTTGCATACTAATCGGACAATAGCAAGGTTGGGTTTCAAAGCTCTTTGCTCCAGTGGAAGTAATATTTTAAAAAATGGCACAGTGTCAAATGGGCCTTTTTTGTTGTTTTGTTTATCTATATTTATGGAATAACCTTTCTGATAACATTGTAATGGATTTTCATTGCCACAAAAATGTTTGAAAATGTGCTTAAAGATTCACTATCTAAAAACTTGGAATACATGAATGCATACATATACAGTTTCAAGGTAATTCAGCCAAAAAAAAACTGCTACTGTATCTAACATATCAAATCAATAGGAAACGGATTGCATGTGCATTCCAAATGTATGGTCAGTTCTAATGCAAGATCATTAACTTTTCTATTTGAAATTATGCCCCTCTCCTTTTTTTATCTTTGCAACCCTGTCCATGGAATTGTCTTGGGGAAGAACTAATTTACTTAATTTAAATCCAGATTATATTGGAAATGTTGCTGTTTAGCTCATAATTATTATGAATATTTAAACAGCCAAGTCCTCTATGCCAGTAGGGCTCCTTACTGCAGCCATTAACTTAACAAGGAACATCTGTATTTACTGCCAGGCCTGGGTGGTAAAGAACAATCAAAACCAAAGACAGGAAAGATAGCACTTTGCATGTCAAGAAAAACTGAGGTGAAACGTTGACACTGAGATGTTTTAGCAGATCACGCTTAAATCATTTTTCTCCAAACTTCAGTCATAAAACTTCAAAGAGTTCTAGCCATAATACAATTTTTTGGAGTAAGTAGTAGCTTTTGAAGTTATTTTATGGAATTTTGCTTTAAGGCCTTGAATTGATTTGCAGGCAGGATAAAAGAAAATAACTTTATCTTCGAAGCTTTGTCGGAAAAAGCTTAGCATCCATTGGTAGTTCCGTCAATATGCCTGCAGGGCAAGATGGGGCTGGCTCTCCATTATAGACTGTTATGAAGTGTACTGATTTTACACCTTCTGCTGGTAACGTGGGGCTCTTTCACAATATTTCATGAACTAGGCAATGTTTTATTGAATGTACCAGGGTCAGAGAGAAACTTGAGAAAAATAAAACAACCATACAGCACATTAATAATAAAACATAAAGTAGTGGAGGACTTTGTTTGAGGCTCCTCTGCAAACAGGTCACAGAGCCCTTTTGATGTCTTTTTCTTCAGTGCAGTCGATAGTTTAAAATCGGGTTCCCTAATATTTTAGCAGGCATCACTAGAGTACAGTAATCACTCCCTGGCTCGCTGTTTCATCCCCCTCTCCCCCTCCTATGTTTTTGGTACTCCTTCAGGACAAGTAGTGTCTCTTGTTTGGTATTGAATTACCCCACCTCTCCACTGTTAAACTGTTAACTGTTAAACAGAACTGTCATCCACTAAGACAAGAAGTGAACCTTGCAACTGGCTTTCCGATTGGTAACCGTTTATCTTTGTTTGCCACAGAAATCTTTACTGGTCTATGACTTTTTGTTTTATGAATTTTGAAATTAGGAGGCTAACCAATTGGCAAATTGCTGAATATAACTTTCAATATTCCGGTTCACGCACGGTTGGTTTTTTTTATGTTGGTACAAAGTCTCTCTAGATACAGATTCACTGAATTAAAAAAGTGTTAGACTATTTTCATTTGTCATGATCATTATTTGAGTGTAAGGTTGTTAATTGCATTGAAAGTCTCAACTAGTCTTGGGAGTAAAAGCCAATTGTAAATTGCAAAATATTATCCGTGATCTTTTAACTAAAGACTTGTAACTTGTAACATACTTGAAAAGACTGCAGTTCATATGTTATATATTCATAGTGGAAAGACAGTAGATCATGAAAACTGATTTAAAAAAAAAATCACTTCCCAGTTTCATTTAAACTCAGAATTTTAGAAGTTACTCAAAAATTTGTATACTGTATACTGTTATTACTATATTGTAATTATTGGGCTGGGGAGGAAAATCGTCTGCGGTTAGCACAACTCATTAGCAACCCCACTGGTCAAGTGCTCTACCACTCTATGCGGACACTTCTCAAGCTGGTTCCAAGTGGCATATTTCAAAACTGGGTAGAAAATAAATGTAAAGTTTTTCCTTGTGGTTTCAGTGGTCCTTCGTAGTGTGCTATGCAAATGTGTTTTTGTTTTTTACTTCTTGCTTATCGCTATGCTAGTTTATGTAGGTGTGTCTGATTGAAGCTAATTTGTTTTACATAGTGGACGCCTGTGTGTGTCTGTGTGGCTAGCCCTACACAGAAATGTAATTAAAATGCTGTATAGCATTTACAATGCACAGTATAGGCATTGTAAGTACTACATCCTTATAAATTAGATATTTCATCTCAATGGAGGATATTATTTTTAAATAAATAACAAAATATATTGAAATATGTAAATAGGATATATGATCTTTGAATGGAACAAGTAAGGTAGGGCTTTTAATGAAAGGCACAAAAGAAGACTGAGTGCAGTTGGAAGGGTACCTGAAAAGGGAATTAACACCTTCCCTCTGCTTTATTGAACGCTGTAATGTTTTTTTTTTTTTTTTTTTTTTTTTTAATTGCGCTGCTTATCAAAAAATGGCTTCTGCTAGAGTTGCCTCCATGATCATACCAAGTGACTTACTGTGCTGCTGACCATAGAAGAAGCAAGCGGAAGGAGGTGCCATTATTTATTATGGACCACACAGACTGTATATGTTCCTTAAACTAATCCAGTTTGTGTGTTTCTGTTATTAGAACATACTTAAGTATATTTGAGTTGATCACTTGCTATCAGTTTGCTTTCTAACTTCTCACAAACGAGCTGTGTCCCCTTTCAAATGTAATCAAGCTAAAAGGTCAATCCTGTATTCTTATCTGCCACACATTTCCTTTTTTTTTGTCGGAGCCTTGTGTACATAAAATATGTTACTAATGGCTCATGAATTAATAAATATCAAATCCGAATTTGATGTGTATACACACTGGTATAAGAAACATTTCTCTTTTACTGCAGTGCGTGCACACCTTTTATTCTGAGTTCTGTATTTTATGGTTGAGTGCATTCCCATTTAGCAGGCTGTTTACAATCCTTTGTCATTACTACTTCAACAATAATGTACTCATAATGTTTGTGGTGTAATTTACTTCCCAGGCTGTACCATTCATTTTCTATTATTGCAAAAAGTGTTGTGACTGACTATATTTTCCACTAGAGATCTAAGTAAATGATTAAAGTTGTGTGGCTAATGGAATATAAAAATGCAGGCCCCATATTTATTTCAAGGTTTAAGTACAGATCCGCACATGCTAATGTGTCTTCACAGATCACCTCAATTCATCCTAATGGAACTTGCTACCGCTGGCATGCCGTTTGAGCAGATACATTCCAGCTTAACACACAACATCACTTGTCTGAGTCGTCAGTGTATGTCTAGAGACTTTAATGCCCCAATAGGTAGTGGGAAATCCTAAGAATGCACTGTTAGCAGCCAGCCTCAGCCTCTGACCCGTTTTCCTGTCTGAAATGTGTTTGTCCAGATTTCTTTCCTCATTGTGTCTGAATGTGTCCGCTCATGGGAGTTCAAATTGGATCGCAGCGAACACTTGCAAATTAAAACCGCTACTGTACTTCGGTTTTGAAGCCAACTTTTCCGAAATGTGTTACATTTTCAAAGAATATATATATATATAGTATATATATATATATATATAATATATATATATATAATATATATAATATATATATATATCGTATAATTGTGAGCCTGTTTCCCAGGATCGCTTTCGTATATCTTTGTAGCTTACTTTCATATAATTTGTGTTAATTTGTATAATTCGATTTCTTTACTCACACCTTAGCCCACATTTTCTTCCTGTTGCTACAGAATCTATATCTTTGTATTGAATGTGTATGCACCTGGTATATTTGCTGCATTTACATGAGCTGACTTCCCATGAGTTTCAGAGAAGGTTTTATGTTTTGTTCTGTTGTAATGTGTTACTAACAGATTACCGGACTGTATTGTACTGCTGTTACCTTGGGTCTCCCAATCTCTGAATAGGTAACTCTGAATAGGTACTGCTCAATGTATAATCTTTTTGCATTATAGTTGATGTGCCAACTAACTTAATTAGTTTGTGCATAATAATCAAATACTTCTAAGGGCCCTGTGTGTGTGCTTTCCAGACTCACAGAAACAGTTGTGTGCAGTAAGAGGGTAACACAGCAGCAGTCAATGTGGTATTATCTGGAATGGTATCAATATTGTTATGTATGTCTATGTGGCTCTAGCTTAGAGACTAAAGCAATGCAGCAGCTTGACCTACAGGCTGTTTTTTCTACCTCTTATTCCACTGCTTACAGCAAATAACACCTAGTGGTAACAACAGCTGAAAATAACTTTTCTGATGAAAATGTGTGTATATATATATATATATATATATATATATATATATATATATAGATATATATATATATATATATATGTATATATAACTGAATAGAGGGTTACCAGATGTAAAAACATTACTGAATTATCTATGAAGCATCTTATACCTCTATTCTCATGAACATATTCTCCCTGCTGTACATTAAGCTGTCTGCAGACTCTGCTGTAAGCACCTCAATATTTACTCTGAACAGTGAATGCACCAATCTTTTAGATTGCCATCATTAAACAAAATAAGTGGCACATACCTCCCTAATCTTATCTTGCGCTTGAACTGGTATCTTAGTTAATTAGGGAGATGGAACCCTACCTATGGCTATTAGCAGGTTAATTAGGCAGTAATGACTGGGCTGCCTTGGGTTATCATGGATTTAGCACAATAGGATTCCTTTCAGCATGAAGTAAAGTTGAGTTTTAAATTGAATCTTTATCTGTTAATATACACAGGCATACCTTCAAGTTAATTATTGCCAAAAGACTTCACCTACCCCTGCAAATTCACAAATGAAAAATTCAGAATAGATTATGTTTGGTGGGTGTCCACACAGATTAGTTTGACGAAGCTTACAAAGCTTGGATGGTAAAGGATAAAAAAAAAAAGTGTATAATGTTGCACACGCGCTAATCTTTGCGTCTATACTACATCGACAAAACCTTATTTAAGAGGCTTATGAATGATATGATGAATGAATGATTACTATTCACACACGTGTGTGTATATATATATATATATATATATATATATATATATATATATATATATATATATATATTTATAATATGTTACACAGGTATTCAGTTGTATCATTTTTAGCAGAACGGTTTAATGACAAATTGAATGTATCCAGTTGTCAGGCAGAAGTTCTATCCTAAAGACTTCATATGATTTTATAAAGAAATGTTTGTGCATTGTTTTTATTTTTATCATTTGTGGACTGGTTTCCTTAGGCAAGTAGTGAGCCTTGTCAACACCTCAGACCTAGCAGTGCATTTCAATTAAACTCATTTCCATTGCCTGCATTATATTTAGTATGAAGACTATGGGCTATTTTGTATTTAACTCCTATTTTCTGAAAGGAGAGAACTCCATATTAATATACCAAACGAGAGAGTTCTGAAGAGAGCTCGGTACTGAACGATCTGGTTCTTGTTTTGTAAAATGAACAACAGGGTTTCTCCTTTCAAAAAATAGGAGTTAATTAAAGACTGAAGTTCACCCTTTGAAATTAAAGTGTGCCCTGTCTGTTGTTTCTTATCACTCATTAAATGAGTTTGTTTTTTGTCATTTCTAGTTGGGTAGAGGGATTTGCAAAACCTTCCATCCCAAAGCACTTTGTAAGCAAGCAAAAGTATACAATAATATCCAAAAGTCTACTGATGATCGCTTGTTTCCTTTGCAGCTAGAATAATAAAGCTGTCATTGATAGCTTCACAATAGGAACCCACTTCAAAGCCAACCAAGGTGTCAGTTCTTCAGTGTAAGTCCAAAGTGCTTGACCATGACAGTTCGCATCCCTTATTTTACATTACCTTGCAAATGAAGACTCTGATTATACTGACTCAAGATGTCTACTGATTAGCAGTGAACTCTTTCTAAAATATTGGTTGCCTTTTGGTTCCATCCTTAATCCATGGTTATGACCTTGGATTCTAATAATGGAGAATAAATAAGCAGGAGGTTCTCGTAATTGGATTTTATGCTGCTCAGTCGCACAATGTCCTCAATTAAAAAAAAAAAACAGTGGCCTTAGGACAACAGTAGTTCAGAGGCCTAGAAAACAAAGCATCCATGTATAAACTACTTAACATTTATTATCAGCTTAAAGCACCGCAACCAACATCTGCTTAGCATTACGATTGCATTAACATTAACAATTACACATTGTCATTTTCTCAAAATTTGCTCTAATTCTACAATAAAAGGTCTGAAATTTGGGAAGGTCTGAGGGGGAAAAAAAACCATGAAATTCTGCTCTAGTTGGGAGGTTCTTGCTAGGCCCTGTGATGGTTACAGACCAATAGGAGACAACATTTGTAAGGAAAAATGTGTTTACTTTTTCCATATGTAAAAACCAATGCTGTGGAAAACCATTCAAATACTTTAAAACAGACTGTGTCTGAGCAGACTCCAAGTGGCAATTACAGGATATCTGCCCCTCTCCTACCTGCTTGAATATGATTTTTTTTTTTAAATCATGTAACTTGCATAACAAAATAGAATTTGCCATAGAAAGGAAGAACATCACTATTGCAGTCTTTCCAGTGTATGTTTGTGTAGGTCATGTACTCTATTCAGCAACCCTCAGAGGTCTGGCACCTATACTGCAAACTAACCCTAAATGAAATGAATGGATTAGCAAGTTTATCTGTTAGCAGGAATGGAAGTCAGTAAACACATTGCAGTTAACTAGTGCATGAAGCATTTTTGCTTTGAAGATGCACGCATCAGGAAAAAGGCAAGTTCCACAAGCAGGGTAACCCTACCTGAATTAGAACCAGCTGTGCATTTACCAGGTGGAGACTTGCTGAGTGCAGTACATGTTTCTTCTTTTCATTTTGCCTTGTGTATTTTGTTTGGAGGACCTACTGGTCTGAAGGACACGCTGTAATTAGTTGGGAATACAGTATTTGCAGGGAGCTAGCTCAGTTATGGTAGTAAGCAATCTACTGCACAGTGTGCCCAAAACAAGAAAAGCTGTGTTGATTCTCACTGAGGCTTTGAGACCACATGAAACGCCTTTCCTTGTATTGGGATAAAACTTCAGACAGCATTGTAAGAGTTCTGAAGGCCACCTTTTACCAGTTTCTGACAGGTAACAGCACCTTGCAAGCTGTAGCTAAGTCACCTTCATAGTCTTGCTTGGGAAGCCATTAAGCCCAGAAACACGCTGTTTTGACAATACAGAATTCAAACCTGAAGCGAGGCAGAGGAGAACTGAGTCAATGAAGAAAATCCACAGGCGTCTTCAAATATCAATATAGAGCCCTGAAATTTTCCATCAATTTCTTTCCCCGGCCTTTTGACATTTTCAACTTAAAACTATATTGCGTAACACCAAGGCACTTGGGGGAGGGGGGGGGGGGCTTCACTGAAAAAGGGATGCATGCTTGAATTTTTTGTAAAAGGTAATTTTCAAAAACACTTGCTACACTCTCCTTCCTATTTTGTCCGTTTTCTAAAGTAGACCTAATGTCATTCATGGGCACACTGTGTCAATACACCAGTGCTGGCCCAGTCATTCGTGCAAAAGAAGTTTACAGAAACCCTAGCTTTTGGCAATGTTATTTCAAGACTGTGAAGTTCAAAGCAATTTTGCTTGGAAGTTTCATCAATTTTGCATCAATTTTGAAGCCAGAACAAGGGTCCTGTGCAGTGAATCATAATTTCTTGGAACTAAAATTCTCTTTCTGATGGAGGTCTAATTGCTTGTAAGGAGTCATTGCAAAACAATATCAAAACAGTTCTGACTACAAATAGTTTTAATGGAGGCTAGGGGGTTTGGTAGGCAATTTGAGCTCCATCAATTTATATTACTATTATACAGTAAAAGGTCAAATAAAATAAAAAATCTCCCAGAATGACTACAATTACGTACATATCATTTTTGAAAGTGAAAGAACAAAGAGCACAAAAAGCCTAGACCTTTCTTGCAGATATTTTCAGCAAGCTGTAATCTTGTCATATGGAATAAGTCAAAGTCACAGACTGAAAAAAAAAAAAAACATTCAGTAGATTCACGACTCTTGGTATGCTATTGAAAATTGTTATGTTTAAAATGGGATAGGCACACATTCACACGGTACATACGTATGAATACATATGTAACAGGAAAAAACAATACTGGTTGCTAAGTAACAATTTTAATGAAATCCAAGGATAACGTGACGTCTTAAAGGGGAAGTGATTGTAGTCACAGCATTTGAATTTGCTCAGTATTTTTTTTTACTTTATTCATAGATCAATTTAGACTTCTGATTGTTAATGTTATCTCCTTATTTAAAAATTTTGCATGCTTACTCAGTGGTATGTTTGCGTAGGTCTGTTTTTGTACTTGTATATTTGAAAAACTTGCATGCATTATAGCAGTATGAGATTCTCGTTGGTGTTAAATTTAACACAAATGGAAAAGCAATGTGCTTTTCATGTCAGGAAAAATGTTTCAGAAACTCATGTGCAGGTCTTTTAAAACCTTTTTGTTTTGCACTGGTTAACATGGACTGCACTTAGTGGAACATAGCTTTGTGTAACACTGTGACTTGCATGGACTTTACCTGAAAATATGTTTAAGAAATAATACCCTCCTCAGTTGAGTATTACCTGCTGGAACACTGAGCACATCCTTAAGGGAAGGCAGTGGTGCCTGCAGGCCAGTTATCTAAGAGGTGAAGTCTGCTGGGCTGGGTATTGTTACATTTATAAACTGAAGCTTAAACAAAGTCAAGCCTGCTTGTCATGGCCACTGAAGGCACTGTCTAGGAGGGGTGAATAGAGACAGGTGTTCTGCATATCCAGGTGATTTAACATGGGGAGTGTATATTAAACTGGAGATGGGACAATGCTTGGATATTTTAACAATAGCATATTTAAACACACTTGTCAAGTTACTATACTCTGGATAATGACTGCTCTGCTCGGACTCTGGTTGGCCGATCGGTGAATGTCAGTGTCTAGATCTGTCAAGTATAAGTTTTGAAAGAGTCTTTAACTCCCCAAGCCAAATACCTAGTACAGTAAATAAAGCCCCCCCCCCCCCCCCCCTGTTTTTGTCCTGTTTATTTTGCAATAATTTGGTTTAGTTTTTGTTGTGTTTATTTTGCAATAATTTGGTTTAGTTTTTGTCCTGTTTATTTTGCAATAATTTGGTTTAGTTTTTGTCCTTTTTATTTTGCAACGATTTGCCACTGCTGCCTCCCTCAGGAAACTTTCACAAATAAATGTTTTGCTTATACGTTTCAAAGCAATATCTTTTTATTATAATACTCATTTTGTTTCATATTGTTTTGTTAAACTACTTGTTTGTTTTGGAATGTTTCCCCACCCAGGTTATAAATCCTTCTGTCATTCAACAAAGGCCTAAATAATAGCTAACAATGACCTACTAATTCCACCCGAAATGACACAATTTTGTGTTGCTGCACATTTCATATTGGGGGTATGAGATATGTTAAACAATGGGTAAGTTTTTGAGTCATTTCAGCATCAATGTCAAGCTTTTATCCCACAGGCTTGTCAGATGACTGTTGTAGCACAATTAAGACCCTATTAGTGATATATTTTATTAATTGCCCTATTAAGTCAAAACACAAACGATGTAAACGATGTAGTCCAGTGGATTGAAAGAGGAAACAATGCGGTTTTCTCACAGATTCCGACAGCTGAAGTAATCAGGTCAGGTAATGTGTACATGGGTAGCTCTGCAGTTTGCATCTGCTGATGAAAGCAATCAGTTGTAGGGTTTACTGCAAGTGGGACTGTGCATCTACTGTGCATGCACTAGTAATGCTTGGAGGTTTGGAAGCTTGATGTGATTTAAAAAATTACATTTTACACTTGTCGTCTCCTGACTTTGTATTTTCTCCTGAGTAATTGGGTAATCCAGACTATATTGCAATATTAATTATAAAGCCCAACTGTTGTGGTGCATCAATAGACTATTAGTATTAATTAGGATGGGAACTGACAGCTGACTGTTAATCACATAATTTGCAGGTCAGTAGTGTAGAGGTCAAATGATTAGGATTGTTAGAACACAGTTTATACTTTTATATATACTCTACCTTACTGTGTTTTATGCAATTTCTTTTATTTTTACTGCTATAAAATGGGTAGCAAACGTGGCAAGAAATTTTTGCTACTACAACCAAAAAAGTATTTATCCATTTTATTATTCATACTTGTATTAAAGTTAGAGGTGAAGTTTCTTTTCTTAATCTGTAGCCTGACGTTCTGTTGCTAGCTTTTGACTCTGTGTGCAGTATGTATTTTGCTTGGCCATTACAAATGTGTTTAGAAATAGCTTGACAGATTATTCAGTTGACATCAATTGGTTAATTAGCACAATGTGTTATTTCAGAGGTTTAGCTATGCCATCTTGATGGTATGAATATTTTTTCTCTGAGCCAAGTGTAAATTGTAGTTAATTATTTATTGCATCATCTTCAATATTGGGAACATTAAAATAATAATAATAATACAAATCATAACCTAACTGCAATACACAATATAGAACTAGGGATATGGTAACTGTCTAAATATTTTTTGGAGGCAGTGTATTGATCAGCCTTATAATTACTTACAAAGTAATTAGTACTTGTTATTGATAGTTCTGAATGCACCATTTAACCCCGAAACCATCTCTCCCCTCAGGAGACCACTGTCCTTTGTTCTATTCCCTTCAGTCACGGGGGAATATAATAGATTGTAAATACATACAAATAGCCCAAAAGAGTTCCTTGTTGTCTATATATAATTCTTGTTTGCTGATTTGTAAGTGAAATATCACAACACTGGAAAATACCGTTCGACGCATAATTGAGTAAACCGAGTCAAATCTCAGACCAACTAAATAAAACAATATCAAATCTTATTTTCTTGTTTCTCGTGCTTGAATAAACAGTAATTCCCTGCAGCACACCCTGAGTATAAACATGTTTTTTTTGCTGACATCTACAGTAAAGCTTGGTATACTTAAACTAAGTTGTTGGTAAACAGAAGATTGAATTAGCCACATCTATCAGTCTGTTTCTGTGTCAGTTGCATTAAGTTATGTGCCTGTTACTATTAAAATTACTTCTGCCATGGCTTAAAAATGTGGTAGGAAATTAATAGTAGTTTTGACTTTAACATATAACCAGTACAATTGGTTAACAATAGTCGTATTAAGGAGAATCATAGCTCAAAACAAGTCTGAATTTAAATTCCTATAACTTGCTGGTGTGTATTTTGGTTCAAATCGTGCAGTCATAATGTTTAAAGAAACTGGGCCTCCATAATGTTTTTTTATTTATCAGTTGTGAAAGAAACCCTACATGGGTAAGTAACTTTCTATAAAAAGGAGACTTGGAAGTGCATTCTTGTTTCTCTTAAAGATTTGTAGTGCTAAGGGGCATATTTATCCTCAATTCCCTGAGGAGCAATGTTAATATAAATGCATAGAAATACAGTGCGTGAAATAATTATATTATTCTGGCCAGGGTGAGGCTCCCTTCTAAGGTGGGCTCCAAACTGATACAGCTGTTATTGTAATAAAACTTTCAATAAAATAGCTAGATGAACAAAATGAATAAATGAGCTTGTGGAAATATATCTGACAAACGTAGAGAAGGCTCTTTATATCTTACAATCAGGATTGTTCAGTCTTTTAAGGGAATGCTAAACTACTGTCAAGAAATGATTTCTAGAGGAGCCGTCTTATATAATGTACAAAAATATAAGCAAGCACTAAAACTATATTTTCCACTGCTCAGCACACTTCTCCTTGGATTCTTCAACACAAAGAACACATTGTTACTGGAGCCATTATAAGGCTGTTCTGCTTTGCTAAGCTCCACATGGCTCGGGGGAAATGGCTATAGATTGCAGCAAAAAAGTCCATCAGACAGATCACATCTGACCCCACTGTTTCCAAGGAAGAATGCACCAGAACGCTCCCGCTGAATGGACAGATTTTCCAAATGTTTTAAATCAGTTTTGAGACAAAAAGCAAGACGCTAAGAAATGGATTTGGTCTATGAGCATTAAGTGTTGTGATGCCCATTTCTCTAGGAAGATGACATGGGGAGGCTTTCTTGTTGATGATTGAGTGCAAGGGGTGGGGGGGAGACCCAACAATTAAGCAGCAATTGAAGGAAGAGCCAGCGAAGAATAAAAGATGGTTATGTATGAACACAATAGCTCTGAGGCTTTTCATGTTGGAACGTAAAGAGCAGCACAAAGTGCTGTTTCTCTCTAAAACCTTTTTTTTTTTTTTTAAATGGTAACTGCACCCTGCTTCAGCAGATGTATTACTTATGACATCCCAGTTTTCGTCCATTCACGATTTTACATTAGATTTAAATCTCTGCAGCTTGAATCTCACGGCTGAATGAGCCAGAGCCCATAAAATATTGAAACCTTTAGAGCCGCAGTCCTCCAGGTTGAGAGTGGTTCATGTCCAAAGCCAAGCTTTAGATTCAGAGACATCCCAATAGGTGTGTACTACAGAAAAGAAGCACTGATAAAATTTTCATTGAAATGAGCAAAGGATATTGCTAGCATGCTCCCCAGCATCTGTATGAAAAACTTAATCTGAGTTAATGGAAGGGATATGAAAGCCTTTCTCAATTCAAACACAACCACTACATAATTTGTAAATTATTGTCAGAAAAGTGATTCTGCTCTGAGATTTATTCTCCTTTAGACAGAAGAAAGCAGAGGAATAATTAGGTCTTTTTGACTTTTTACTGCCAGCAAATTTGACCATAGATCTGTCAATATACCTAAGTATTTCTTGGTAATTTCTCCAAACAGCAGCAAGGCACTCACTGTAGGCTAATATTAACACAGACTGCCGAGGTGACGAACCCACACATAGACACCATCTAAATAGACCAGAATTAACACTAAGCAGAATGAGATGTTCGAGATGACAGTTGCTAAGAGCTTCATTATGTTAGGAATGGGAATCTTGTCGATGATAATCGCAAATCCCATACTTCGTAACACTGGGTACCTGTGGGTTACATTTAAAAGCCTTTTTTTTGCAATTAGGACAATACATTTGCCTGCCACCAATAACTAATTCACACTGACATTTGTATTCCTCTTGCATGCTTCATTTAATAGAAACGTTGTCCTGCGCAGGAAAACAGTTACTCACATATGTGTGGTTATCATGTCTGACTCATACATTGGTTATACTTTGCTGCTTAACATGTTGGAGAATGACTTCTGATTTAAAATAGCACAGCCTGTTTAAAATCTCAGAATCTGACAGCAGTCGGAGTATCCTGTCATCTGTAATACCATCCAGTCCCGCTGCGCAGCTTGAATGGGGGAAAACGTGGAGATGATAAATCCAAGAAAGTTTCCCAGTGAAATGACTTCACATTTTCATGGACTAGACAAATACCGTGTCACTTGATTAAATGGGGCCCTTCTGAATAACTTTTAACTGAGCTGTTTAACCACTGGTAGGTATTTCATAACAGGTGCAATTTAAACAAAAAAATTAGTTATTTGAAACGGGCTTCATCAGGCCACAGGTTTTACAGACAAACAGCACTTTCTGCTGCTTCTTTATGTTCCAAAATCAAAAGCCTCGTAGCTACTGTGTTCATACATAACCATCTTTTATTCTTTGCTGGCTCTTCTGTTTGGGGAAGCGTCTTTGTATTCCACATTCACTGGCTGTTTTTACAGTAAACGTACTTCCGGGAATAGTACCAGTCTTCTTATATGAGAGGAATGGATGAATTCAATTTACCAAGGTTCAGTTTACTCAAGTACATCCTAGGATTTTTCTTGATCTGGCAGATGGGAACAGCATAAGTCGTTCGCTTGGCCACCCCTTATTCTAGGTGATAAAAGCATAAAAAGGGAAATATAAATGTTATCTGGAGTGCTGAAATCAAATGTACACCACGAATGTATTTAGGACAGCACGGTTAAACTCCTGCCTTCTGAAGGGAGCATTAGAACATTTAAGTTGGAGAAATTGATGCAGATTAAGGTTTGCCAAGAGCCTCCACTTCTTGTTTGAGATACTACATTTAATAAAAATGTGTGGAGATATTGTTTTTGTTTGTTCTGGATAAGCGCTAAGTGTTTTATTTTAATACACAGGATATCCAGGTTAAAATGAAAGAAAATAAACCATAAAAACCTGAAACATCTTAACTGCAGCAGTTTAAAATGTTTTTGCAGTTTACATAATTAAACACCAGGAAAGTTATATACACGCTTAAACTGGCAAAATCAATACATTTGAATCCCTTTTAGAAAATACAAATATAGCAAAAGAAATACACCTAACAATTCACTCATCTCCATATTAGTTCATGTGTAACTAATAAAGCTTTAACAAACTCAAGTGGAAAAAGGTCTGAAGTATTCGATGGGCTCTGTGTGATGTGAAGTGGAAGAGTTACGGCCTGTAAAAGGTACCTGTACAGAGGAAAGCAGTAATAAGTCATGTGATGTGAAGTCAAGGCAGCATGGTGTGCAATGGGAGCAATTTCCCAACCTTCTAACAGCACTTCAGGTGATGTTGTTCATCTTTCTGCGGTAACTTGTGTCAGAGCAAGCCCAGAGCTGAGGCGTTTGGGGACTTGACATGCAGTAAGAGTGTCCAGCTTGAAAACCTGGGAGGCATCCCGGGGCTTGAGGTGTTCACTTGCTGTGATTTACTTTACAATTCCTCTTGTGGGATTCTGTGCCTTCTCTCTCTCTCTCTCTCTCTCTCTCTCTCTCTCTCTCTCTCTCTCTCTCTCTCTCTCTCTCTCTCTCTCTCTCGCTCTCTTTCTTTCTTTCTCTCTCCTGCAATATCTGTCAAGGACGTATTTTACAGCTCATGTCTAGAGTAAAACCTTTTTTATTTTTTTTAATTCCTTTTGGATATGTTGCATTTTAGTTTTTGTACTTTTTTTCAACATGAATTCATCTTTCTTTAACCCATTAACCACTTACTTCTTTTGACACACACACACACACATTAGTTAACTGTCCAGAGCCAAACAACAACCAAAGAATATACCTTTATACCAGTACCAGGAGGTACTGTTTCTGAAATAGATAATTTCAGAGGTAGCAGGTTTGCTGCTAGTTTTTTTTTCCATACGAATGGTAATCAAACCCAGGCCTCCAGAGAAGAGTATAAAGGAATAGTGATTGCTTTTAACCAGTTTGGGGGCTTCAGTGGATGTGCGTTATAAACAGTTTCAGGTATACTGTAGATACGATTTCAGTGGTTTATGCAGGTACAGGTCCTAAAATGAAATTGGGTTCAATCCAGACATCTAAAATTGTGTCTGAAATGTCTGTGCAAGCTGCTTCATTCCTGTTATTTTTAAATGACAATTATGAATGTTGGAATAACCTGCCTGAGAATACACAAGGGCAAACATGACTAGCATTGGCATGGATCCCAATGCTTGCATATTCTTTCCAGAAAGGTGCTAATTTGTGTGTATTATGCCTGCATTCACAAGCTGGTTTATGCATGTTTTGTTCCACCTGGGCGTGTTTGGAACATTATCAAAACCCAAGCAAGCAGAAAAAAAAAATGCATTTGAAAATACGCATGCATGTTTAATTAAGGCAGGGCCGCTGAACATTCTTCAATACGCTGAGCTGTGGAGATGAAGCAGCTTTTGAGTACTAGGCATTATCGGCCTTTTGAAGTATAGCAGAATTATTAATATTTAAAGCACCCGGCTGTATCCTAACTGATTTAAAATTCAGGCTACGAGAACGTAATTTATCTTTGTATTTTAATACAGGTGCCCTTATAGAAATACACGGCACTAAGTGCAAAGAGTAGTGTAATATTTAAACAACAATTTGCTGAAATAATAGGTCTGCAGGTATTTGTTAGTCCTAATTGCAAGATAGATTAATGCTGATTTTAAGTAATCAGAACCGCACTGTTCCATCCTTAATATGGCTGCGTCTTTGACAGCAGCCAAGTGTGGTAGATGAAAGAAACTCAAACATAATGTTTAGATGTTCTTTATTGTGTCTAATGTACAGAAACTAAATACTTAAGTGCTTTACTCAGCTGGCATGATTAAAGTTTCTAGGATAATAAGCTGGAGTTATTTTAAAGCATATGAGATTTGCTTAATGCAAGTGTTGGAATATTTCCAAGTATCAAGGCTTGTAAAAATAATGAAGACTGTAAAGCTACAGGCCCTCGCAGTACAGACACATGGTTAAACTGGACCAGGAGATCTTTTCTCAAGTTCTTTAGCCTTTCGATATTACCACATTTGTTGGCTTCTGAAGCCACCTTACTACTATAGATAGATATTAAATGTAAAACACACATAGTTATGGTGTGACAACCAGCCTTATTAGCACAAACAAACATTTATTAGTTGTCCCATTATTTTCCCATACATTAGCTACACAAATACAGTATTAAATTAAAAAGCCAAGTACTGCTTCTTGGTACCAGGTTACTTCCTTTACTCTATTGGCGTCTAGTTGGAATCCGACCCTGTGACCTACAGTGCAGCACAAGAAATGACTTGATACAGTACCAAGTAAGTTGCAACAGTCCATCTGCAGTATTGTTGGCAAGATTGGCACATTATTTCAATCAGGAGGCTTCTCCAATGGTTTGTCAGTGTTCAGGTGTGTTTGGATTTTGTATTGTTGGCAGTTTAAAATGAAACACAGTAAGTGAATGAAGATTAAATTCCATTTGTGGCTTAACCACGGAAATACAACTCACAGGGCCTCACATCTGACTACAATCAGGATTATAAAACTGCAATTTCAGTGCACACAAGTTGTTTGACAGCACATTCATCAATGCTGACCCACATTAGGCAAGAGAGGTGTAATTAAGATCGTAAAAATTGCTATTGTGCTCTCTGTACTTCTAACTTTACAAAAGAAAGTGCAGTTCTGTTGTAGTATGATTTATATATTAAGTTTTATGATTATTATTATTTTTTTACTACTATTCATATAGTTCATTGATTGACTAAAAACGGGTCCATAATTCATAGAACCTACATAAACTTATTTCTAGAAACTAAACATAGTATCTATAGTAAGTGGGTCATTTATTATTTTTTATTTTTTTTTGGTGTCCATAAATAAAAACATAATTCTTGCTGTAATATTTTGTTTAAATGTTATGTTTGGAGATTAATATGAATATGTGCGTCAATAATATGTACATCGCATGATTTTTCTTTTTAACTTCTTAAATTACTATAGAGTTGCATTTTTCTTTTATGGAACTTACAAATAAGTGACCCTGCTGTGTAGTTTCTTCCCCTAATCTAAATCTATTGTATTGAGTCTATTGCATCTTTAAAATGAACTGTAACTTGCCCATTAAATATGTCTGATTTCAGGACTGATCCCTTAGTTCTCCCAGTTGGGGGAAATCATTGTTTCACAATGGACTATTTATCTCATCACTGAAGCCAACACTAATACGTCTGCATTGCTTGTTGACTTGTATGCGGTTTCAGTTTGTAACAAATAGACTCATCATTCTTGCACAACACAAGGACAGCCTTACTCTGTCTGTTTTGATATGGGTTACCATAGTAATAAGTCTATGTTCCTCTCTTCAGAGGCCTTGTTATGTGCAGTATCAGTGACGTGCTTTTCTGTAGCCCTGGTTCATCTGTCAAACTGGGTTTTTCTTTCTCAAAATAATGATCTACAGAAGCACATTGGAGCAGCTCAAGTATCTGGTTTATTTAAGTAGCTTTAGACTGTTATGCCTTGTAGATAATGTTCCGTAGCAATATTCGCCACTGTTAACTATATAAACGGCTTGACAAAAATTTGTTTTATGTGTGTATGATAGTATATTTAAGTATGTACAGTAAGTATATATGTACAATTGTATTTCTACTGATGTAACCTGGAAGTAGTTTGTGTTGGTTGTTATGCAGACGGCAACCCCTTTTTGTGTTAACAAAACTGAGCAAACGGTACAGACATTGTACAAGCTTAGCATTCATAACACTGTTTATATATTGTCTTGTAATTATTTATTATATAGATTTTTAGATGTGCGTTTTGGTAATTTCTACAAATTTGTGTGCATGCTTGTTTGTACAGTATAAGGCTTTAAACAGCTTACGTACTTACACTGTCTTCTATGTGGGTGCATAAAAAAATGTACAGTGTAATCTTCCTGCAATATTAGCAAAAGGTGAATTGCATACAGAACATCAGCTGCAATGCACTGGAGAATGGAGGCTCACCACATCGCTGTTTGCGTACTTTAAGATAAGTTTAGGTAACTGTGACCTGCTGTGAGTGTTTTGCAAATAGACTAATTCGGTCATTTGACCTGTAGCCATCAGTGCTGCTCTGACAATTCTATCAGATAGAATAGATTACAGGAGACTGGGATCATAGTCATGCATCTTTAAATAAACACTGTCCTACCCCTTAGGGTTATGGGCATGCCTCTGATTTTTCTTAACCCCTTGTACATGTTCTGTAGCCTTAAAAAAAAAAAAAAATATAATATATAATATATATATATATATATATATATATATATAGATATAGATATATATCTAATATATATATATATATATATAACTTGTGAACACTTATATACAGGTACATTGGAACACTTTCTATACAGGTACATATTAAATATACATTTTCATTGTATAGGAACGACATTGCCTCTTAACTCTGTGCATTCATTTAACTGGATATCAGGTTAAGTCAAAGTACTACAGTACATGGTTTAAAAAAAAACAACCACAAGACACATTTATTAAGATATGAGTTACCATTTATTCTATTAAGAAATCAATAACTCCCAAGATGTGCTGGTAATGTCGCGTTAATGTTATTGTTTCAAATTTGTCAGAGACGTATGTTGTCAATCACATCTGTGTCTGAAGCAAGAGGCGTATAATGGCATAAGCCCTTTCTCCAGTTCTGCAGGTGAAACTGCTTGAAGCAGAGGCTTGTGAGCGGAGACAGCCTGTTACATGAATGGTTTCACATCAGCTTGCCAATTGAAACCCTGGTGGACTCTGCAGGGGCTGAGCTGCTGCACATCTTCTTTTATAATTGACCTGGGTTTTGAGATTTCTCTGGCTTGATCCTTCCCAGAGTGCACTGTCTTAAACAATCAGAGTGTTGCATGATGGGAAGAATCCTGCTACCCCTACAAGATGGCCAAATGGACAGGATCAAGTAGGTCTGGGATTTGGGAGAACCGAGAGATATTTGAAGATACCAGAAAACACACAGCATGGAAGGAGAGAGCAGTACTGGACCTCACTTACTGGAATCACACTGACAGCATCCCTACAGAGGAAATTACAGCAATCATCTAAATTAACAAAAAAAACCAAACACACAACACAGACCTGCTTACCTCGGCTGTAACTGGCACAGATTGCGAGTTTGACATGGCGTGCTGCATTAACAATACATCAGGGTAATTTAACGTTGACCCCAGACAATACTGATGACTGTGTATCTATTCGTAGAAAGATGCTTTTTGCCATGGATGTCTTTGTCAGGATTGTTAAGTCAAGGTATTCTCACCCATTTTAATGACTCCTCTTGTGTGCCAATAAATAAATAAATTGTTATTCTTATGAGCAATCATCTACGGGCTCCTTAATCAATAAGTGCCAGTTTTTCCCCACAATAGAATTTACTTGCCTGGATAATTAATTCTTTCCTAACATCATCCATCCTGAATGACCGCAGCTTAAAAAATACTTGACACCAGGTCATTTGTGTACAGTTCAAATGCTTTTCTAGTGTTCTATATTAGAGAGATGGACTGTAGTCATGAATCTGAACTGCTGTGTTCACTCAATACACAGGATACATCTGTTGATCCACTAATAAACTCTCGATGGCCTGTCCAACAAAGTTAACATTTTAAAAAGGAATGTAACTGTCAGGAGATATTCTACAAGTGAAACCATTCCAGAGTGGTGGAGAACAACTGTATTTACCTACTTGGCCTGACTGTACCAACATTTAGACTAGTTTTCCTTTTTATAAATAAACATTTAAAACTATGTAAGCACATGGTACTTGAACGGTAGGACAGTGTGCTTGCATGTTTTATTTTTTTCTTATATAGTACTTAATGTGAAATTACTGCTGCCTAAGGGTTACTGGTGATAATCAGTTTTCTGGATCATTCTCAACTACAGGGCTACAATAGAAAGCCTTTCTAATGTAATTGCCAAACCAGTTTTCTCTGGCAAATAGATCTGTCATTAATCATTTCAAGAGAGGTGAGATCAATAACAACATACATATTCATGCATTTGTTTAGTTATTAGCGCTATTCTTGGATCGTTACCTTAGGGAAGGTATTTCAAGTTTACTGTTGAACAGGTTGCTTTCTTAAAGCCTGTTTGGCACCCCTATATCATCTCCCTTCTGCTAAAGTCCACACATTAAGAATAATATATTTAAAATAATAATATAATAATAATAATAATAATAATAATAATAATAATAATAATAATAATAATATCCACATTTTTTTTGTATCTCTTTAAGTACGTCATGTTTTCAGTGTTGAATTCACATGATCAACAAGTACTGGGTACCAAAGTCCTTGTTTTAACCACATAGCCGCACTGGTGTAAGGGTTTCCCTCAGCGATGTGTCTTAACTGTGCCCTGCAGGGATTAACCCATGAGAAGATGAGAGAATTATCCCTGTGTTACGTCTACCCATGCCTTGTTACTCTGACAGATAGCCAATAAACATCATTGTAAGTGCCTTTCTGTGTGAAGTTTTGGCGCTTCACGACCTACGCTGCTGCCTTGTTTTATGGTGCTATTCAAGACATAGGAAGACTGCATTTGCAAGGGTTGTAAAGTTGTATTAATATTCTTCAATAACCCCTTATTTAAAACAGAGGTACACAGCACCACTGGAAAGGTTCACTGAGTGTCGTCATTGAACTAGAAGGCAGGTGCATTATTGTTTTTTTTTTTTTTGTTTTTTTTTATGATCGAATCATCTTATTTTCCCCAATTGAAATGTGGAAATTGGCAATTCCAAGCTGAAAGGCACTGTATTCTATTTCAATCCAAACTTGCAAATCATGTACAATGTCCTAGTAAATCAATAATATAGATTGATGCAACCATAGAATGTAGTTATTCTGGCTCCTCCTGTTTGCATGTGCCCTGTGCCTTTCAGTGTCTATCATTTGTAGGTAATCCCAAATTTTGCATGATAGACTATACACCCAGTTCTCGTGGCTGTTATTTTATTTGCTTCTGTTTTCTGTGCATCCATGCAGACAAGGAGAGCGTGCTGATTCAGAGCCGCCTTTTGATTTCCTAGTGTTATTAGGTTATAATCAGGCTGATGGAGCTTCCATGACAATGTGGGGTAGATATTTAACCTAGGTGTTTCTCCATTCTGAGTTTGTCTCCAGCACCTTTATGAGCAACTCAACAGTAGATATAAAAAGGCTTCCAGCATGTGATAACCAGTCATGTGTTTCACCACACATACCCTGTCAACATCACTCCTGTTTTCTGTGCTTGTTCTACTTCAAGACCTTTGACATCTAGCCTAGGGCACTCGTAGAGTTTTGCTGTGCACTGAGATTATAGCTGTCCTATTAGCACTGGTTAGCGGCAGTGTAGACTGGTGGTCACTTACCGTAACCTTTCTAAATACTGAAAACATTTCATTGGGTCTGTGGTTTGTAATATAAAGTAGAAAACTATGCCCCTTTTGAATTGTGTTTCCTCCATACCGCTGATGAACACGTGGGCACGGCAGAAACGGGTCTGCGTTCTTGCATGGTGTGAGTGGAATGGGTCAATGGGTCACTGCTGGTTACTGTACAGCTGCTGTAACCGTATTATTCATAATCATAATCAATAAGGACACACCTCTTCAGACAACACCTGTAAAACTCAACTCTCCCCATCTGGTCTATATTGCACGCTGCTTTAATGTACTTTAACTTGCACTTATCTGCTCCCTATTTCATTGTATTTAATCCGGCACTGAACCCAATCTGCAGTATCTTGTATTTCACCTGCACTCGTATCTAACCCTGATGTAACTATCAACACTGTCATCTGCTCTTGAACTGCCCCGATATCAAATCATACTGTGTTTTGCATTTGCTCTTATTAGGACTGAAGTCATTGTATTTTGTATGTTGCTCTTAGTTGTACTGTAATTCTTGATAGGTATTTTTTTGTGTACAACTGTAAGTCACCCTGGGTAAGGGTGTCTGCTAAGAAATAAATATTAAGAATAATAAGACTTTTCAACACTCTATGTGTGTGTGTGTGTGTGTGTGTGTGTTATTACATTTTCAAATGTAATATTTAGAGTAAACACAGCAGGGCATTTTTGATAGCCTGGGCAGCTACATTTCTCTATTTATCATACTGCCTATAATGTTTGTCTTGACTATAACACTGTAAAGAGAAGCTGTATTACTGCTTTATTTTCTATTTATGTTTCAGAATGTCAACTTTCTTATTGCTAGGGTGTCTGGATTATAATATTCCTCAAAAGGCCATAGAACATCTTGCGTTATGTAGAATATTTATGAAATATAGAAATGATGTCATTGGAGTCGTAATGGTGTAAACTTTTTTAGATTTAGATTTCTCGCAGTATACAAAATACATACACCAACTTCTAGTACATTTATTGTGCGTTTTAACCAGTGTTTGTGAAACTGAGATTACTTATTGAGCTGAATGAGAATATGGCAGTGACATGTGCAATTAATTAGTTTTTATCATTTAGCACTTAAAAAGCACTTTGGTGTCAGTTATATGCAAGAGTAAATTCCTGTGCTCATAACTGTGTAAATGTCAATATCTCAAAAGGTAGTTTTACGGTTCATTCAAGCGCTGATAGGAAATCATTGCAATTTTTAAGAATATTGACAATTTCAGAGAGGCGTTTTAATGCAGATAAAGCCTTTTTTTGCAGTTTCTTAGTCTGTGCATCTTAAATTGACTCGTCAAGACTGTTATACACGAATCATCAAGCACACCTTACTTAGATGAGAAGCGGAGTGATAAACAAGCTTTCTGTTCCCAGTAACAGATTAACTGTTTCTTTTCAGTATTCACATCCTGTTTCCGTGAATGTGTTACTAGAACCATACTGCGCAATTCTGCATTTAATTGTCACGCTATCATAAAGCCTGAATTAGTTCAGTTGTTATAGTACTTGGTATGGCAGCTGTAGTGAAGTATAGTGGAGGAAAGTCTTGTATATAACTCAATATACAGGGACTTTCATGCTATTATTGTAATATCATGTCATTGCACTTTAGTTAATGTTTTCTAATATTTACTATTACTTGAACTAGACTAGATGCCTATTCACACAGCGGTTATTTAAGATTGTTTGGATTCCAATAGCTGTTTTTCACAGAGCCTGATTAACAGTAATCCTAATGTAAGGTAGTCCAAGATGTAGTGCTAACCGGGGTCAATAAAACCGTCCGTAAAGGAGTTCCATGAATATCAAGCTATTATTTATTCATAAAAACAAATTTTCTTTTTTAAATAACTCCTGATATTTAAAAGTAAATCTGTGATCTGCATACACTGTAGTCCTCACGCTGCCAGGGCGCCAGTCATTGACTTGAATCAGTGTGATCGTATTCTTCCCTGAGGAAGGACTAGCTGGTATCACTGAAATAAAAACAAAAACTCATGGAACACTTTCACAAACCAGCTCAGCAGATAATCTGAACCTGAGTCCTCACTATAGGAAACAATACATTGCAGACGGTGAAAAGAACATTCCTAGATGATAGCTGACCTCTTACCTTTCCAGTGCTGCCTTAAGATCTTGATCCCATTTCAGTACCAGGACATCGCAAAACACCAATTGCCCTGGCCGGGTCTCTCCACATGCCATATCCATGAGCCTAATCTCTCAATCGATCAGGCAATCCTTTCCTTCATTTAACCAGGTACAGGCTCCCAGTGGCAGTGGTGGATAGAATGTACAAAATAGCAATGAAGAATAAACAGTATACACAAATAATAATAATTCAGAAACATTATACACGCAATAGTGTTACATTCATAAATACAGTACTATAAAATAAACATAATAAATGTTTGACTAAAAGTCAAAAGTTTACTGAAGACTTTGATATAGATGTTTGTCATTTGAATTTATTTCGGTTTTTCTAAGAAATATAAGAATGCAGGTAAGCCAAAGTGTGGTGTAATAATCATATATATGTAGGGATTTATTAAATTAATCTTGGAATCATTAAACACCTGTCTGGTGTTTTTCAGATTTTTACAGACAAAAAGACTCTAGACTCAGATGCACTGTTACTTGTTTGATTTTTTCCCAAAGAGGGATCAGTGGCCCACCTCCCTGGTGCATCAGCAGAAACTTGACCAAGACGATATTATGTTGTAAGAGTCAACCAAGATCAAAACAGAATACCTCGGCAGAAAAGTTCTTTCTTGTTGAGCTTTCTGGTTGTTGCCACATCGGTTCCAACAGTCCATGTTTGTTTCTCCGGCTTCCAGGTGATGATCCAGTGTCCTCATTATTTTTTTTCAATACATATTTTCCACAGGTCTGACTTTGGGAAGGTTTGTTTTTAATTTCCTGAGGATTTTGGATGATTTCCTTGTTTTTGCTAATTAATTATGAATATCATAGACTTAAACCAGCAGAAAAAACAGACAATACCTACAAAGGAGACAGAGGAGTTGAGAAACCAAACAGTGTAACTATCTACCAAAATAATCAAAATAAGCCTGTCTACTTATTTATCATTTCAGAATATAACATGGGTACTGCATTGCAAAACAGACAATTTGGGCTCACCAATGGTTACTAAGGGCAATACATATTGATAACTACACATTAAGGATTAAGGTACAGGAAGGTGTGCCGACAACTCAGCAGCTGAAGGTCATAAGTTCAATAGCAGATTCTGCCTGTCAAGCTATGATTTGAACCAGGGAGGCAGTACAATTTGAAGTCTCCATTCTCCATTGTAAATTTATCTCTCGGTTGGGAATAGTTGTTATCTAAATAAAGCAGACTATAAAACATGCATAAGAGTACACATTCAAAACACACATGTTTGCTGTGTAATTGTTCTTGAATCACACTGATGAAAGGAATTAAAGTTTTTAATATTAAAGTAATTTTATAGCAGGGTTTGTTTAAAATATTTTGATCAATCACACCCAAAACCCAACACTGGAGCTCACAATCTGTATTACCAAATTAATTCTTAGGGATTAGTTGGTATTCCTCTGGTATTATACTGGAATCCATTATAAATATGTGGAAAAGTCATTAGAAAATAAAGAATGTTATTCAGGAACTACTTCTATATAATTCTCTTGGAAGCCATATGAATTTGCAGCCCTTCATTTAAACTGTTGCAGAGTGTACTGTACTTTGTAATGTGCTAGGTACCATGTTTCACTTAGCTTTGACTGGCATTCAAATTGTATTACATAGGAACCATGATATTTCCATTGTATTACAGTGAACCTATTGATCAATGGATTATTTTCACACTTTTTTCCATTATTCAGCCAGCAATTCCCATTGAGATCAGAAATCTCTTTTGCACAGGCGGTGACGAATAGCCGCATATGTCCATTATTATTCACACGAGATGCCACTGCAGGATGCAGTTTCATACTTGGAATATAATATCAAGCATTGTGGTGATGTACACACACAAAGCACTCAAAATCAAAGGCAGGGTATTGAGCTGCATTATTTATGCTTTTTTTAGTAGACTAATGTTTTGCCAAGGAGGAGCATTCTTCATAGTCAGATCAAATAATGCATATATTAATAAAAACTTAGGATACAATGCGCAATATGGGTTTTACGCTTCCACCTAGTCGGCCTAATGCTCAGGCAGAAAATAGACTTTGTCTTAAAAATGTAAGAGAGTGAATAGAAGAATAGCCAGCAGACAAGACAGAGAAAAGCACAATTCTCAGACAGAGTATGACATTTTAATTAAAGCTCTTAGTTGGGGGACAAGCAAGAGGTATCTGGAGACCAGCAAAGCATATTCTAACTAGTAATTAAAATTAATCATTTTTAAATCATATTTACATATATGTGTGTGTACTACAAGATATAGTGAAAGAAATGATTTAGGGTAATTGAATACAGAGAAATAGCGAATTGCATGTAAATGCCATATGACCAGCGGGTACTATATACAGGATATAGTTCATATTAGAAGTCATTGATAACAGGAAGAAAACCCCAAAAAACAATGTTCCCGCTTTCACAATGTTCAAGTGTCTTAGCTGGAATTAAGCTTACAGCAAGTATGCAGGCAGGTTATGTCATTTTTTGAAATTGTTTGAAGGATGTTCATTGCAAAACTTCTGTTATTTACCTTGATTATATATATAATCATCATCATCATCAGCAGCAGCCTTTTTCAATCCACTGCTGGATGAAGGCCTCCCCAAGATGTTTCCACAAAAGCCTGTCTGCTGAGTCCCTCATCCATATTGCTCCATAAATATATATATAAAATGTCAAATAATATTTATCTTTTTCACTAGGCAGTAATGCTTCCTATGTACAGTAAAAATTTGCGCAAGACATCCTTTTTAACATGAAAGTCTTTTACAATTTTAATAACGCATATGTAAATGGGAAAAGGAAGCAGAGCAGAGCCCAAATGAAATGATGTGCCTTTATGGCACTGTAGAAGAAGTCAGTTATTTGTCACTTTGTTTATAGTGCAAATGCCTTACTGTGCTTATGTCAGAGGCTGGACAGTATGCCTGTGATGTACCCAAGAATTCTGGAAGTGGAGTTGAAAGGGGATTCTACTCTGAAACGAACCTGGCCAGGCAATGTGTAACAAGTACTGCCAAACTTTCGATTTTAGTCATTGCCTGGATTATGAAGCTCGAGACACGTACAGTACATGCAAACACAGAGTGAAAGTGGTACCATTTGTCAGATGAAAAATCCCTCTCTTTAATTCTGTCTCTCTGATCTGTATGTCAGTGCTCTTAGGTGAATAAGCCACCAGCTGCTAACTTTGTAAAAAATACTAGCCAGGCCAAAATCAAACTACTCAGTTGTGTATTAATGCATAGAACTTGGGACATATTGAGTAAAAAACAAACAAGGGAAACAAATGACACAATCGTGTTTTCTACTTTTTAAAATTTTATACTCTATTTACTTACATTAGGTGAATGAACAAAGTCAGTTCAATAGTAAATATCAAATGCATACTTGTACCTCATAGCATAGTGGATGTCTTTGGTTACATCTTTTTTGGCCAGTGGTTTTGAGGGTTCAAATTTTGCCCTGATTTTACGCCTATTTGTTCATGTTAAAATCATGCCTAACAGACACTTAACATTCAACACCTTTGGTGCACAAAGGGCCCTCTTTTATTAATGTAACCTGAAGATACTCTTTAGAAAATTGACATGTACCTCTAGGTATGGTTCTTCTGCAATTACATATTGTGCACGACTAGAGGAGCTGTATGATGTGCAGTACTTTTAAAAACTGAAATTATAGATTTAGAGTGCCTGGAGGATTTGAAATAAAATGGTTATTTTAGTAGGTTAATAAATCATAATAAGTAAGTAAGTCATTTTGATGTTGTTGTCTCAGACTAGCTGAACATTGTTCATTCCTTAATACCTTTTTGTGTCATTGCAGTTTCTTTCTAACACCTGTATTATCAATTTTACACACACACTATGAGCATAAGGGCTTGATCCGGTTTGTATCCATGAGCAGTGCCAGCTCTGTTTTAATGCAGTATTCAACATGATTACCATAACATAATTTGAACTGAGATTAAAGGAAAACTAAACCACCCTTATCTTGGATATCCTTCGGTTTTCAGCCCTGAAATGCGTCATTATTTAAAACCAGTATCCGTGTGCAGTATGACTTGACATTACCTCTCCTGCTTTGTATTCTTCACTCTATTGATTTTTTTTTGTAGACTGGCAAAAGCAGGAGTAATTATCAGCCTAGACCAGCTCATTGATTAGGCTTACCATAGAGTTTGCCCTTGCGAATCATTATTTCATTTCCCTGAGGTTTGATCAGTTAGCAGTAGTTTGTGTTTTTACTTGGTTAATTGAACTTCAATCCATATTTATTCAATCTAAATTTTAAAAGGTTCTCTCATGTTTTGTCTTTGATCTTGATTTTGTACGCATCAAGACATGAAGGGAAAAAAAAAAAAAACTATTGATAATTCGTTCCTTACATTAAACCCTAACTTTGGTTTCACAGAATAAGAGCCAGGAGGACAACACTACGTAACACAATTTTTGTTCCTGGGTAGTAAGTGTTACAGTATAATTGTAAATCTCGAAAAACTACTCACTTCTAAATCTTTTGTAGTCATCTTTGTATTACTTTAATATAAATACATGTTAATTTGGATTCATATGTTGTTTTTTTCTGACTTTATGTGAACGAAAAGACACACATTTGCCCATTTTCCCTTTGGAAATAGTGATATTTTGAAATATCACTGTCCTGGTCACAAAAGCAAAGTTTGTGGGGAATAATAGCCATGTTCTATACTTTTGAGGCATACGCAATTAGGAAATAACACTTACTACCCAGGAACAAATTTTTTTTTGTTTTTTGTTACACAGTGCAATTAACAGAATACTTTCTACAGAAACCCCTAAAAATCCCTGGCAAGATTATTGTTTTTCCTATTTTGATAAAAAGTGTCACCAACTCCTATAATGATTTTATTTTAAGGGAAACACTAAAAACACAAGCCACACCTAGATCTCTGCTAAATATCCCATAAAGACCGGCTGACGTTTTTTTTTCTCTTTAAAAATTGTAAACAGCTGTTATTTCTGGGGGAGGGAGCTCTCTGACTCCCTGTCTTGTCATAACAATTTCTTAAATAGAAATGGTTAAATATCGACACTATGCACGCCATCTGTTTCAATATGAAGCCCTTTCCAGGTCCCTGGGAGAGTTGCCTTTCTCTTTCTGTTCCTATAATGAAATATAAGAATCCAGACAGCTGAAACAATTACATCAAATTGTGGAAACAAATAAATATAGTATGGTCGTTACTGTTTAACAACACTTCATTTCACTTCAAAAAAATATAAATGAGTACAGCAAAACATCACAGCAATTCTAAAAATGTAACGCAAACTCTGAACAGTATACTGTGATATATACTGCAATAGTCCTGAAAGAGTTTATAAAGGGTCACATACAAAAAAACAAAGAACTTTATTAATTAAATAACATTTTACTAGTCAGAATTGCTCACGGTTTATCTGGACAGTTGAAAGAGCTCCAGGGTTGAAAGAGCTCCAGTCAAGCTGGCAGGCTGTGGATTGGCTGATGCAGCAGTGGCAGGTACAGGGCTGGGTGCTTTCATAGCTACAAAGTATAAATTGGTTGGTTTTGGTGGATAATAAAATATATTTGGACCAATTGTGTCTTTGTTTAGTATGTGCTGTTTAATAAATGTGAACTGAGCTTTCATTACAGCAAGTCAGAGTGAAAAAGGTGCTTCTTTGCCAGATTTATTTTAAATTTGATTCACAGTTGATGCTGTGAAATAGCAGCAAACATCTACTGTCTGATAGAAGCCCACTAGAGCTGGAAGCTGATTGACTGATGACACTGAATCATTTTCTAATTGGGTAGAACACAAGACAGGTATTTTATATTAGAGAGACAATAGAGAGCCTGATTTTCCACTTTGGTTAAAATGCCCTTGTAATACATTTACTATGGAAGTGGCGATTAGCCTGGAAGAGGCCAGAGTAGAATCACTTGAGCAATGCTTTCTCTAACCTTTAAGAACCTGACTTTGTTATTTCTTAACTTTGTTTTATTTGTGTTTGTTGGCATGGTTTCCTACTGATTTTCTTGGTTTATAACATGTACTTACATTACTGTTTTCATCATATCTTAGTTGACCTGTTCATATGTGATTCAGTAAGTTCCAATTTAATAACTATACCAAGTGCAGTGTATGGTCTAATTGGATAAGATTATAAATTAGAAGGGAACCAATTACTGAGTGTCATGCCCTACTCTTTTCTTTAGCGTTTAAATGCATCTTATTGATAATGTGAGGATAGCCAGTGTGTAAAATCCTTTTGTTCACTTAAGGAACAATGAGATTAACCCAAAAGGCTCTTTGCCAAACCTTGTGTTCCATTTAAGCCCAGATCTTTAAAATGTGTACTCAGGGGCTGATTCACAAACAGTAGATATACATCCTGCTTATTTATAGAGGTTTCATAGCCTTTCTTTTGACACTGATATGAAATGCAAAGGCCCTGCTCCTTAAGGCAACACAGAAAGGTTACTTTTCCCTTGGAAATAATTTTGATTTGTAAAAGTATAGAAAACCAATTCCAACCCCCTTGATGCTGGGTTCAAAGTGAAAAGATGTAAATGGAGCCGATGGTTGGCTGCCATAGAAAGAGAGAAGCAGAGGGTCTGGAGTTGTATCATGTTTGTTGCAGGTGGAGGAGAGGAGCTAGATGTAGAACAGGCAGGGAAGGGTTGTGTTAGCTGTTGGGGAGACTGGTTACCTTGAAATTATTACACTTTTTTAACTATCCCAATAAAATACAGAATTAAAAATAAATAAATGCATAATACGTAGTACCATAGTAGGAGGAGGTACCCAGCACTGTCTTTGGTTATGAAAGAAGTCAAATAGCTCTGAAGACAAGGTTCTGGAATCAGTTGATGTGCCCCAGAGCAATGTTTCAGGGATGTATATTGCTTATTGAATAAGATAAAGCTGTTGTTACAATACAATGCTTTCATAACCTTATAAATATTCAAAATGTAAACTGGTATAAAAACATACACGAGACACAGTTCTGCAATTGTTTTCATATGACATAAATGTTTTATTATACTATATCGTACCTTTTAGATGTAGAGAAGTCATTCTGATTTCCTTCTACGCATAAGCGCCAGATAATAAGAAATGGCTTTTAATCAGCCTTACCTAACAGGAACTTAATTTACACTGATGCAAAATATATAAGATTGCATATGAATAAGACATAGCTGCTGTGCTCACTTACAGTGGCTTTCGCATGCAAAGTCTTGGATTTGTGCAGCGTATTTTAAAAATGTCAAATTGAACTCTTCTAACCAGTTATTTGGCTTTGATTCCTAAATACCAGGTATAAATTACTTTCACTCTAGGAGATCCCAAGTAGAGAAATGAAAGCGCCATAAAAGTGTTAAGTCTTGCATTTGAGGGAAGGTGTTTGCCAGAGATCAAGGTGACAATGGGTCAGAGATTATGTGTTTTGAAAAGCTGTTGCCTGCATGTGACAGGTGATGTACTGGCCATGAATTGCCTGTCTTAACATTTCTGGCCGAGCACTAACCAGTGTTTCAAATTGTTGTGGCACATTGTGAAAACCCACCTGCTCACTCTTGAGCAACTGTCTCGATCAATGAATAAGTTACTTTAAGGAGCAGATCTATACAAACCTATTGATATTTTGACTGGAGAGGAATCAATGTTGAGCAGGCTTGAGCATCTGAGTAAGCCTCTTAAATGGCAGCTTTTTGGCAGAAAGGAGTAAATTAATCGATCCAAAGAATAACAAATATTGAAACAAAAAAGAATGTAAGTCTGCTGTCAGTCACTGTGAGGCAGCTTTACACTTGGTTGTGTGCCAAGTTTTATTTATTTGATCTTTTTATGCAATATTGACAGTACATTTAAACAAAACCAAGCAAAAAAAAAAGATATGACCCTCTTTGTTAAAGACTGTTTGAAATGTCCTACTGTTATTTTGTCTTTTTAATATCCTGTTATTTGTGTTCTCTGTCATTCTCTATTCTTATGTCATTGTTTACCATGCTTTCAAACTATTCCAGCCAAAAATGTCCTTTGTTTACTTGTAAACATTTTGTGAGAGGGATTTAGAAATGACCGCTAGGGGGTGAGCAACTGTAATTTCTGTTTCCTCTGCAGGTGAGGCCACTTTGAGAAGCATATGGTACCCCGTGGCAGCATTCTCGCCTAACTGGTAAAAACAAAAATAGCTTTGTACGCAGGTGCATTCTCGCAGCTAAAACATAAAGTAACAGTAATACCGCTCGCAAGACACCTCAAGAAAGAATAGAATAGATACTGCAAAGAGCAAGGGACAAGTTAGATAAAGACACACAGGCCTAGCAGCACAACTTGTATTAAGGCGATTATTTTAACTGTCAGCGAAGCATCGTCTTTATCTATATTTAAACGCCATACCTAATAAAATCTACAGTAACACAAAATGTATCGTATTAATAGCTTAGTGTTTACTGATTTTGATCATTGCTGATCAAATTTCAATGTCTCAATTTATTAACAGGCACATGCTACAAAATGGTTTTGTTATTTACGTTTTTCAAAGCATTTTAGGTAAGTGAAGCTTTTTGTTGTTGTTGTTGTTGTTGTTGATGAAAATCCAGATGTGTAGTAAAGATAGGTGTGCCAAAACATTTCTTTTTTTGATAAAGATGGCAGATTTTAATGGCATATTCCAGAGCACTATGGTCAGTCTGAAATGTAAAATGTCTAAACAAAGTCCAAGTTTCAGAGGGGACACCATTTGCAGCTGCACACCCCTAGTGGTACATTTTCAAACCAACTCACTTCAGAAGTGAAGTGTTTGGATCTGGACAGTTTTTCTGTAATAGTTTGATGCAGTAGAATCATTAAGTTCTAGTACCTGCTGCATAGGGAGTGAATCTAAAGTGTGGCGCAAGACAAATGAACAGACTGAAATTAAGACTTTGTTTTGTGTACCTTTTAAAGAGTTTTGAAGTGCATTGAATAAACTGCAGACTTAATTTACTAACATTTAATAAAGTTTATGAATAGCTATTATTTAATCTAGATAAGAAAATGGTCAAATAAAGTGCAGAATTACGTTTTCTAAAACAGGTTCATTAAAAAAAAAATGGTCCTACTATTTTAACTATTTCAATTTAATTTTTGTAATAGGAAATTCCTATCCAATTACTTTTAAATTACAAACGCTTCACTTTGATATTGGCCTGGGTGGGAGGAATAAGTTATGCAAAAGCTGTATGTATATTAACTGTATAGGAGCTCATTAATTCTGTCTGTGTGGTGGCGTGACAGGAATTTAATATATATAAACACACATATATATATTATATATATATATATTATATATATTATATATCTATATATATATAGTTCGAGCTGTGATGCAGACGTCTTCAAGATTTTAATCACCATTTTCATGGTCGTTCTAATAGGTACTGTAGCACGAGAAAGTGTCATTATTTTTCTAACCCACCTTTTGACGTGTGACACTTTGACAGGCATGTGGTGTGCTCATGCTAGACCTGCCTGAAATCAAACTGTTCACTTCACTCGATTCCAACAAAATGCAGCGCGAGCAACAATTAGGAGTGGCGCATACAGAGTCTGTGTGCACTCCAGCTCTGGTCAGTAGGTGGATGGGGAGTTCGCTGACCACTTCTTTATTTGGCATTGGCAACAACAAAGGCGCTCAAAAACAACATGTGGTCTGTACATTTTTATCTGCAAACCTTTTTATGTACTGTTAGCGTATGACATTCCTGTGTGTTGTAATAAATGTTTGCCAAACAACATTCATTTACACTTAATACAATTACAGTATTAATTATCCTATTGAGGCCTGTTAGGTTTGGATCTTGAAACCTGTACTGTAAATAATAATAATAATAATAATAATAATAATAATAATAAATAATAATAATAATAATAATAATAATGCATTAAACATGGCTTTACCTGTACAGAACAGTTTCCAGTGCATATGAGCAATGACACCCTCTACAGTGGGCAACACCTGCTATATACTCTTCTCTTGATGAATTTGCATGGTCAGTTACTATACTTGCCTGGTAATGTGTGCTGTGTTGAGTAAAATTGCTTAATGAAATTGCTTAAATCTGCATGTTCGTTTAATTCCTGTATCTTAACAAGAAGGATGCCGAAGCTGCAACAGCAAACAAAAAAATCCTTTGAGGCGCAGACGGTTCTCTGCTGTTTACTTTGTTCTCAATGTTCACCATGTGATTAAACCTGTAGAGTTTGTCCCCAAGACCCTGTTCCATCATACTTCTGCCAATACCGTCTCCGATAGCTGACAGAAGAGATGCAGTAATTGCAAACAGCTGTAAAATATTACTCCTCCTGCTAATCGAAATGACTTTCTGCTAAATAAACCATGAAAAAAGCTTTTCCACCATCAGTGCGGTGAAGTGGAAATGATACAGGCTGTAAAGAGTCCACCGTGGAAGATTAATCAACAGATTGAATTTTCCTACAACACTGATTCCGTGTTCTAATGCACCATCCCAAAATAACCTTACATTGACTTTCTGTAACAAGCGAAAGGCAAGTTTCTGTTTTTTGTTTTTTGTTTTTTCATGCTTGCAGTTAGAAAGAACTTCAGAGTAAGAACCTGTCAGACAGATTTATGCAAATCAAGATGCATTTAGGTGAGAAGTACCTTATATGGGACACATTTGAAATATCTTGGTGGCGTTATGGATGTATGGTCTGAGTATCTATGTGAAAAGGTTTCCATTTCCAGGCTCTGTCGATAATGAAGACTGCCGGTGGGCCCTGTATATTATCAGTTTACTCAGTTACTCAATGTACCATTAAATAAAGTAGGCTCCCTACTAGCTGCAAGATAAATACACAGAAACCATGCTCTTGGTGTCTAAAATTCACAGTAGTGTTGACAGTAAATTGTCAAATACTAATTTCCCAGTATAAGGGCCCTTCAGTAATTCAGTCAGATAGCAAAATAGCACAATTATAAACACAGCGAGGAGGTCTTTTGTGCCCAAATGGGTGACTTTTTAATGACTGCCTTTACGTTTAATCAACTGAGTATTTGATCAAGCCGTTCTGGACAGGTTGATATATTATAGTTTTTGTTTTACCAATCTGTAGGTTTAAGGTTTTAACTAAGCTGTGGAGAGCAACTGATATCTGGACCTAAACCCATGAACATCTAATGTCTCCAGCCTTTGTATGATGTTTGCAAACAGAGCTGTTCTTATTATAATTACTCAGATATTTAGATTTTATTAAGTTGATTTTAATAGTGGGGTGTGTTCAATTCCACATGGTGATGGACCTAAATCCAGCCATGCTTTAAACCACAAAAAAATCAAATCCTCCTTAGCGTTTTGCAAATGATTACAGACAGAAATTCAAAAAGAAACTCACACAAATGATCTTGTGCAGCATTGCTTTTGTTGCACACAAGAGGTAGCCACTCAGCCTTGAACAAAAAACTAAGAAATTCAAAATAATGGCCCACTAGTTAAAGAAAAAGATAGTGACAGGAGAACCAAGTGACAGAAATAAATGATTAAAAGCAATCATTACACATATTATGCACGGTGCCACTGCCCAGCATAATGCAAATTAAAATGCAATCAGTTGGCATTGCACTACATTTATCTAGCATGACAGTGTTGGTGACAGTTATGGATTGAGATACAGATATTGGAGCATGCCAGGGCTTCAGTGCAATGTGCTAAAATAGAGTAATGAAAAGCAGTGTCTTTTTCAATCGCATGATCTCAATTCTTCCAGCTAAATACTGGATCCAGACATAATGAATGCTGTAAGTAAATATGCTTTAGATGTCTTGGGCAAGGGGATGAAGGTGACGCTTTTCTCACCTGAAAATAATGTTTTCTCTTCCGGTATTTTGATTTGCTATGACGCATCTCAGATATAATCTCGAGACCTTGTGGCACCTGCTTGTCACTACACACATCACTTACCATAGACACAGAAGCACAGACATTTTTTAACATACTTGTCGCCGACTACAGGAGAATAAATAGACTATGCTTCCACCAGGCAAATGGAATCTACATCCTGATTCCCTTGAGTGCCAAAGCACAGAAACTATTAAACTATCCATTAATTCAGTTTTTATCAAACTGAGCAGTGGCCGACCCAAACGTTGTCACCATAAAGCTCAGAATCCTGCTAATTTGCTGACCACATTTCGCTGTATTTTCATTTTATTTAGCCTCGTTAATAAGCAGGTCAATAAATCGCCCTGAGGGGGAAGCACCAGCTGGATGAATATAGAGTTGTAAGGCGACAAAATTAACATCCATTGTTTTTTAGATCATCAACATTAACCCATGCTGTCTTTTTTTATAATTTAGTGCGCCCAATTAATTTACTCCTGATTCCCTCCCCAATTTGAAATGCCCGATCATGTTTTCTCCTCACCTCAGCACAGCACAGCTCAGGAGAAGGGTCAGAGGGCACCTTCCGATCCCATGACCAAGCCAGCTTCCTCTTTTACACCCAGGAACTCAAGAGATCTGCAGGTGTTTGCTTTTGAACTCACTGGGTGCCTGGAGAAACAGTAATAATACTTTTATAAAGGCTGAAGGGCCCTGTGTTAAGCATCACATCTGAAAGACAGTACATCTGAAAGACGTGCCCAGTGCCACCACGAGCCATGCCAAGGCCATGGTGTTGAGAGATGGAAAGTGACCAATTTCCAAGCAAAGCAAAGTAAAAACTGAGCTACCGAGATTTGAGGCTAAAAGTATTATCAGCGCAACAGCAGAATGATCCATTAGAGGCATACTATAATGCTGAGACATTTCAGAATAGCCTTTAAAATAAACAAAATAAAGAATGCTTGTTAAATATCTGCTTCCCCTCTTTTTGGTGCTGTTTCTATTTTTAATCATGCGTTAGTGGATGCTTAATATTCCATGTTTGAATTAGAAATAAATAAAATTTGTATCTTTCCGTTTTATAATAATATATGAGGCATGCATTATTCCAGTGCCTCTTTGGAAAAGAGCACTAAAGCCAGTGATTTCAGACTCATTTGTGGGAAGAAATCCAGCCAAAGCTTGTTAGCGGCACTGATGATCACACCAGCACATGACAGCTAAAACATAAGGCTGCTTTTTTTTTTTTTTAATACTGTCACTGAAAATAATTGCTAAATGTTATACTTTTTGCACCAATATTGAAACCCTCAACACTGGGGTCAGCAGAGAAATCCTTGTAAAACACTATAGAATTGCTTCTTTTAATAATTCAGTGGACAAATAATTGCAATAAATCTGTTGTTTCCTGGAAATGGGTTGCCCCTGTAAGCAGAAAACCTGGTTTAAAGTACAAAGCAATACTGAGGCAATCATGCTATTCTTTTGACTACATTACTATTGATGCGTGGCTCAATCAGATGCCAACACAAAAGTTGTTTGAGGTGGTATAGCTGGATGACATGCTAAAGGGTTTCCTAGTTAACACCTGATTATTACTTTTGCTGCTTAATTACTCTATTGATATCCTTAGAACACAGCATTTGGTGTTTCATAAACAAGGGTGGAACATTAAGTAACCATGATATGCAAAATACCAGCTGATTTGCCACGTTAATGTTATGCATGTTAGATTGTAAAAACATTAATTAGAATCATTAAGGGATTTTCAGTCTTGCTGGCAGACCTATGGAATTTAGTGTAGTTTTCATATGCATACAAATGTATAAGTAGCTATATATTTTCTCTTGTATTTTTGCTGCTGCAGCATTATGTTAAAATTGTGATAAATACATTTGTATTATGCACATGGAGCTATCATTCTGCTTTACCATGGAAAAATGTGAAGTCATATCTGTTTCACTGCAAGTCTCTGCCAGGGAATTAGAATAGTGGTTGCATTCCAAATCCTGTATAATTTTCTCTGTCAAAACACCTTTAACTTCATTAAAACATAAACTTGCTGCACTCGGCAATTTCCAACCATATACAGCGACTAACATTTAAATTTCTGTCAATCAAAATAATGAGAAAACAGCTATCCATTTGCAAGAGAAGGACAATTTAGTGTGGTAACTGAGGTTCAAGCGCTTCCCCCGCAGTTTACTGCCTTCGGTTTGCAAACCAGTTTTACAGCCATCAGCTAAGAAATGCACATGTCATCTGCAAATCACAAATCACTGATCTTGACTCGAGTGCTTGCACAGAGTGAAGTGCTGAAGGGTTCACTGTGGCCAGAACGAGACTTAAAAGTGATGTGAAATAGGGAGCAAAAGGGGCTGCTTTTGCCTCCAAGCCTAAAATAGACTGAGCTTCAGTACCACAGAAAAAATACAAATCACCTGCTTCTCAATCATTTCTTTAAAGGTCAGGATTTTTGTAGGTGGATTGGGAGAGCAGTGGATTGCAGATGCGTTTAACAGCAGGATATTTTCCGCTGCCATGACCAGTTAGGCAAGGTTTTTTAAAACCCATCTGCTAGTAAACATTTTGGCCCAACTCTGGTTCAGTTCCCTTATCTGTGCTCAGTGCAGCGCAAATTGTTACCTGTATAAAGCCCCAAACCGCACATCAGTCATGCTTTTGGTTTTCTGTACAGTCAATTAATTTGTTCACTGTTCACTGTTCTACTCTTTCTTCAGCTTTAACATTTCACTTGCCCTGTTTGCTATGCGACTTATCATTTGGCCTGAGAATGATTCTCCATAGAAAGCATACTGGTGCCAGTTTGGTCATCCTAGCTATCTTTCTGCACCTGTACGCTTTGTGCATCAAAGGTGGCATGCTGCATGAAGGATTAGGTATACAGTTCTGTTGCTATCAAGGTGAAGACCAAAAAAAATGAATTGGTTTGATATAGGGCTGATGAGACCCCGAATGACTGGCTTTGGCTATTAAATCATTGTTGTTTCGTCTTCCGTTCACTGAAAATAAATGCGATTCAACAATTCCCTTTTGGCATAAGAAATCTATCTGTGTGATGATAATGTCTGAATGTCTCCATGTAATGTTGAAGGATGACTACTCTTCCGAATTTTGGAAGGTTAAGGAAAGGATAGCAGAATAGCATTGGATGCCTACATCTTAAAACCATATGAAGTAGTAGTAGTATGCGTTATTTTACAGCTGCAAAAAAATAAATGCAATAAAATTCCATGGAATCAGATCTATGAACTGACATCTCAGAGGTATGTTTGAAAGGAGGAGGGCGAAAAAGCAACAGAGTTTAAACTAAATGGCTTTTTACTGTAGAAATTCACTTGAGGAAAGGTCAATGCCTTATCATTTTTTAATGGAAAAATAATATTGTTCAGAGCTATTCCGAAAAGATCTATCAAAATCAGGCAAAAAAAAAAAAAAACTACTGCTTGTTGCAACATGTAAAGCCAAGTGTGTTTAGTTAGTACAGACCCAGCAGATATTAACAAAACTAAAATATTAAGGTTGTAAAAATGTTCTACCGTCTTGACACATTATAAAGCACTTGAATACTGTTTGTGCAAATAAAAGAAAAATCTGAAATTAACAGAAAAAGTAAAATATAAATATGAATTTATATAAACTATATCGAGTCTACTTTTTATTGAAAGTGCATCTGTCTAAATGAAAAATGACCATTTGAACAAAACATGAATCTAGTAGGCTTCGATTTTTATTTGCTCCTGTATTGTCTCCTAGTCTCTGCTGTTGGATACTCTGTGTTGGCATTGGTTTTCTTTCCTTTTTTTTTTAAAGAGCTGCTGTTTTTTTTTCAGTCTTCAGATTGCCATGCGATAGTTCTTTTTAATAAACACATCAAGAAAAGTCCTTCTGTTAGACATAACATCGGTCCCTAATTGTACTTGAGAGGCCACTAGCAGGCTTGGTGCAAATGCCTTCCACTTAAACATAGAACGTACATTAGGCATGCATCAGTGTTTACCAGACACTTTAGAGCGCATGATAAAAGTCTACACGCTGCTCGTCGTAGCGCTTCCTAACTGTATAATACAAGAGAGTGGCGGGCTCTGGGGACCTGTTCATTATCTGTCATTAAATGTTTTAAAGTTTGCATAATTGATCCGCCCAGTAAGTCATTATTGACTTATAGGGGTTTTGGCTGAAGAGCGGCTCTTAAAAAATTCATAACGCTGGTATGTGCCTTTACAATCCATTAGCTGTTTACGTACCCAAAGTCCTGAGATTGATTGACCTTGGACTGAGATTCTTTTTTTCTTGCTTTTTTTTTTTCACTAACAGTGTGGGAAGAGTTATGTTTCAGCTTTCTCCCATGATAGCTATACTGTGATTTTTTTTTTTTTTTACCCTCCATCCAAATTGAACCCTTTACTTTGAGACAATGAATAAATAAAGCATGTTCCATAAACAGCTCCCCACTATTATTGAAGCTTGCAAGCCAGGCTCTGTCAGCCTCTCTTCCCTGCCATCAAATTCAAGTGTGTAAATTTTTCTAAAAGGCTCTGAATGTTTTATGATGATTTCAGGGTATGATGGAGTAATAGGCGAATAGTGAAGCTATTAGTTTTAATATTTATATTGAGTGCTCTGAAACATTAATGTGACAGGATGTAGGATCAGAGCAGTGGGACAGATTTACTTCACAGCCACTGCCACATAGTCGAATGTTATTTCTTTCTCCGCGGCCACTTATTCTGTGATAAAGTCCACCATAGGCAGTGATAATGTTCATCTCATTTTCACTTTGAATCTTTCCCCAGTGAAAATGGATTCTAAATGCACTGTCTCAGAAAAGCACTTGCTTAAATAATGAGGCACCCATTGGAGCTGTACCTTCGTCACATCAACAGGTCAATCTTTTCAATAGCATGGGAAAGTGGGTATCGAATATAATGTCACCTCAATGGTTAAAAGTTCAAATAGTACTTACTGCAATTCCATCAGCGTACCATGAATAAGAATTCAGTACATATACAAGGTTGATTATAACTGACTTTGTCATCTAGCAAGTAAAAAAACATATAAAGAAGTGATAGTGACTTGAAGTGGCCTTTTTTGTGCTGTTGAAGTTGACGGCCAGTATATTTTTGTGTGTATCGGACCACGTTCAATACTGGATTCATTCATGCATTCAAGTACTGTAGCGTGTTTGACTCCCCCTGCTTATGCTTTCAGATGGAAGAGCCATGTTTCTAAAAAGTATGTGACAACACACAGAAACACTGCTGTTTTATTGTTTCACGTTCCCTAAATGGGTCTTTTCACGTTTCAGTAGAACGCGACACGGCAGGGTGAACTTAGGAAGAAGTATTCCAAACTTCCCCGAGCTCAGACTTTTACTTCCTCTTCACTGGGCTTCCCAGGTTATTTGTACTGTGAGAGTCACCGAACTTCATTTAGAAGTCAGTGATTCAACCAGTTACCTTTGATTCCGGTAAGGAATTCCAGAAGACCCTCTAGCTCAGAGATTCTATAGAAAGGAGTGGCTTTGTTTGAGAAAAAAAAAAAAAAAAAGATTCTTGACTCGAGAACATAAGGCAGGTTTATGGCCAAACCCCCTGTCAATAAACAAATGAGACCTTATCGTTGTTCCTTTATCTTCTGTTGTGACAGAAAATAAACATTACTGTAAGTTCAAGTGCTCATACTTTACCTTTGTTACACAGCATTTATACTGTAATTATGAGACACTTTCACAATGTAATTGCTGCTTGACTTTAAGCTTTTCAACTGTTCAGGGAGAGATTTCAAAGAGCAGTGAATACCTCCAAGAAGTTGTCAAATCCTCTTTTGGGTTGTTCTAAAGGTTAAATAAGGCAATAATACCCTGTTCCCTGAGCAATATCCACACGGCAATATTTGCATTTAAAATATGAAATACCAGGAGCACTTTCCAATGAGCACTGCCAGCTGTTTACAACACAAGTTGAATCTCCTCACCTGCTTCATTGTTGAATCTGTTCTCTGAAGGTAGGAAAGTAATAAGCTTTGTTGAATTACAATAGCAACCAGGGCAGAAGTTGTACTTTACCCAAACATGCCTTTGCACTAGAGGGAGAAGATGACTTGCTTGGATTTGGAGGGCTAATTCAAAAAGCAGCAGCATGACTGGAACAGATGTTCACTCACAGATTCCGCTGGACTCCTTTGTTGGAAATAAATTAGACTGCTCACTTTTTCTGAATATTTGAAACAATGTTAACATGGTCCAAACTGTGCATTAACAAGCAGCATTAGAAATACTTTGGTTCTTGTTGGACATGCCTATGAATGATGATACAAGACATTAGCAAGAACGTTGCTAGAATTCCAAATGGCAATATCTAAAGCAGCTCATACTGTTTCAGCCACTCACCTGCTCTCGAACATAATTGCTATCAAAGGTTTGTGGTAGACATCAACACTCATCAGTGGTGTGGAAACGAATCTGCCTCCTTTTGAACACAGTAAAATTTAAATAGATCTATAATAATGTTAACACTTTGGCTACCTTAAAGTAAGCTAGTGCAGGATTTGACATGCAATAAATTCTAATGATATGTTTTGTAAGCTGCTGGCATTGAGCTGACATTGACCTCGGATGACAAGCAATTGACCATGGCTATACAGTATGAGGCAAACCACGCATTATCAAGAATGCAGGGTAATGATTGTGCCAACTGTGCTGGAAGGATAGTTTTTCATTGTGAAAGGTGTACTGTTTGATAATTGTTGGTAATATTCTTTGATTGTTCAAATATTTTGGTGATGACTAAAGACTGTCCTTTTTATCTAGATCAACATTATATGGTGACATTTTTATTTCTGTATGAAAATTAAAAATCACAAACTGACGTTATTGAGTTTGCTTTGCGTTTAACAGTACTCGTGGAACTAATGTTTGTGGGTTGTTTATCTGTTTTCACCTATAGCAGGCATTCTCAATCGAGTTTACATCAAGTGAGAATGCAGGTCTCTATTAAGGATAATGCAGCTTGTAGGTGATCCATGAAGTACCTGTAGATGTGTGTAATGTTATAATCTCTCCCCTATACCACTGAGCTGCTTCCACCTCCCCATCGATCAGAGGCCCTGTATTGCTCGCCCTTCCTCTCCAGACTCAAACCACTGAGCAGGTGGGAGTCCACAGTCTGGGCTCATAGCAAACATCTTATATCTCATAGTTCTTTTAGGAGGTGGCTGCATTTGACCTTTTGTTTTTGGGGCTATTGATGTACCAGATGTCCACCCAGCTTTTTTCCTTGGACTGTATGCTCTGCTGTTCAACGGAGATGAATGTGCGGATCTAAAAATCCAGTCTATACTTGCTGCTGATGGAGGCTTACAATTATGGAGTGACTAAAAAAAACTGAGCTACTCGAGGAGAACTCGTGCCACCTTTATGCATTCCAGTTGCCTGGTCTGTCTGTCCCATTGTTCAATTAAACCAAAAAAATCTTAACTTTATGTATTGAACTTTGTGTGCTACAAACATAGAATTGTCTTGTCAATTAACATGTGACAATTTTGTTCAGCTCAAACAATATAATAATATTTATAATCAATATATTTATTTATATAATAATATTTATAATCAATATATTTAATGAAAAGCTCAGATAACAAAATAGCATGACCTTATGCCTTAGGACAAAAGTTTCTGCACTGGAGTCTAGAAAACACCAAAGCGGCTTTCAGAGACTAGGAGAACTATACAATCAACAACAACCACTGCTGCAGAGTCACTTCCAATAGGATCTCGTTTGTTTTACTTCTCATCCAAAGGACGGAGCACAAGGAGGTTAAGTGGCTTGCTCAGGGTCACCCACAGTCAGGTAGTGGCTAGTGACATATGGGTCTTGGCTCTCTCTTATCTCAATGTACTGCAAGGCAAAAGATCAGTATCAGTGTGTGTTTAAATAGTGTTTAACAGCACAGCGGAATCCAGAGGGTTTTTCCGACTTGCAGCCATTTTCATTCCCTTCTACAACAGGGAAAAGTTTAATAGAATTTTCCGCTCAGCTGTTAAAATACAGCTAGTAAGTTCCGAGTCCATCACTCTCTCTCTCTCTCCCTTCCTCCCTTATTTCCTTTACCTCTAGTCAGAATTGTTGCTGCTGCTGGAGGAGTCTGTGGACATCACCTCCATGTCGTCCTTATTCTCCTTGATATGTCCCAGAGGCTCCAGCATGGAGTCGTTCCTGTGGTTTGGAGGCAGCATGTTATATATATATATATATATATATATATATATATATATATATATATATATATATAATATATTATATATATATATATATATATATATATATATATATATATATATGTGTGTGTGTGTTCTTATTTGACTTTCTAGTTTATTTATTTTTTTGTGTGGAATAAACCTAACCTTGTCCAAATGCTGTAAGTACAATATGTTTCAGTGAACAGTAATTAGTGTCTTTATTCTTAGAAACAGGTTCTTGCACATAACTCTACATGCTATTAATCTAAAGACTGCATCTGCAAGTGATTTCTCCATAGGAGATACTACAGTTCCCCCCTTCCTGGGTAGTGTAATACACCAGGGGGATGGGGAATCTTCGCATAATGATGTCGTCCATAACTTGAAAGGTCTGAAACGTACTCCAGAAGGTGAGCTAAAATGCAAGCCGCCTTGCCATGCATTAGAAATGTTGTCTGGTTTATAGAATAGAAATATGTGAACCTCTGTGTCTGTAACAAGCAATTAGTACAGGTTTAATAGGTTCAAGAGTCATCATACGAGGATGTAGTGAGAAGATTCAGATCCTTTTGTGCCCTAACAAAACTGGTGCTTCTTGAATAGGGCACGACAAAAATAGCCTCCGTTTTTATTGCTTATTCTCTTTTGACTGCTTAGAGGGAAAGGTGTCTTTTTTCCTGTATCCTAATGTGCTCAAGACACGTTTCCTTCTTGTGGCTTCCTGCCTCTGGGAGCTGCTGTCAAGATTGACTCCTTGCCTCTTTCCACTCGTGTGCGCGCACGCACACACACACACGCACACACAGAGAGACGGGCAGATACAGACAGACACACATAGACAGACACAGACAGATACACACACACAGCGACAGACAGACACAGTCAGACAGACACACAGGCAGACACACATAGACAGAGACAGACAGACACACACACACAGTGCTGTAAATAAGGTACAAGACATCATCTACCCCCCCACACCCCTTCAGATTAATATGCAAATGTGTGAGCACAGGAACAGGCCACAGCAGCAGTGCTAATACTCTAAATGATCTTTCAAAACAGTAATTAGAAGTTTTTCATCACACTAATTTGACATGGCAAATTAGTGAAGCTGTGTTAGGGGGTTCTGCAGAAACAGGCCTTCTGAGTGTAGCAGATAAAGGGTCTTGCCAAAAGAGCCTGGCTATTAGCGGGGGAGTCTAGTTAACATTGCAGAGGAGCAACAATTAGCAAAAAATGCAATATCATCAACTTGAAGCTAAAGGTCCCATTGAATCTTACACTGCAGTTCAGTGGTAATAAACTATGATTCAAGATTAGAAACTTTTTCTATATTTTCTCATTGTTTGACACCAGAATCTGCGATAGAGAGCTTGAATGGATGAATACATTACAATTTAACTTTACCATCGCTGTTCAGGAACTAGTTTGTACCTGCAACTTAAGATAGCTGGAAAGATTGTTACCTAAATACACACAAACAGCTACTCCTGAAATATGTGTTTAGCATTAAAACAAACCACTCCGAGGTCCTTTCTAGTAGGTTACAGAGCTTTGTCATGTTGGCAAAGGAGCGCTTTTCCTTGGATTTTTGGAATCAAAAGGTGGATGTTGGTTACACCGTGTAACACATTTTTTTTTTTTTTTTTTTGTTCCTGGGTAGTAAGTGTTATTTCCTAATTGTTTATGCCTCAAAAGTATAGAAAATGTCTATTATTCCCCACAAACTTTGCTTTTGTGACCAGGACAGTGATATTTGAAAATATCACTATTTCCAATGGGAAAACAGGCAAATGTGTGTCTTTTCGTTCACATAAAGTCAGAAAAAAACAACATATGAATCCAAGTTAACATGTATTTATACTAAAGTAATACAAAAATGACTACAAAAGATTTAGAAGTGAGTAGTTTTTCGAGATTTACAATTATACTGTATTTACAGTATAATCTTACTACCCAGGAACAAAAATTGTGTTACATAGTGTTGTCTAGGGGTTGGTTTGACGTTAGTTTTTGTTGTTGTGTGATCTCCTATTCTGCTGGAGAGATGCCTTCTTCTAAAGGAAGATTTTAACCTTGACACGCTGGGATCGTAGCCAATGACACTTCTATAGGTCTGCCTTTAAAGTGACTTACTTTTCAGACTTCAGTAACTTTCTGTACAATACAGGCCCATTATGAAGGTCAACAGGTACCATGGAGTTAGGAGCGGCTTTTGCCCAAGAAGCATGATGCATATGTGTACAAAATGGTTGTATGTATTATTGAGAGGCCGGTATTTGTTATTGTTCCTGTTTAAGATTTTACAGTTTAAAAAAACAAATGTATATGGTCACCTGGGTTGCAAATGACGCTGTCTGACCAAATTTCTACCTTGACCAAACATAACACAGCAAAGAACAAGGCCACTGAAGGGGTTAAATAAACAAATAATGATGACACTGTGTAGTCATAGCTCTTTGCTTGAGGTCTGCAGAGTCTATCTACTCCAAGCTGTGGGACTACCAAACAGCAAAGGCAAACTAATTAGGCGCAGGCAAACACTTAGGCAATCGCACCTTGTGAATGTAAGCTTCTTCCTGTCATTTGGTGAGGCTCTCAGCTGCCTCTGAGCGTGAGACAACAAATCCCCTGCAAGCAGGTTCCTCACTCTCCCTGTTAGTGACATCTAACAGATTACAATGGCTGGAGGTGAAAGGTGGCAGTCTTGTCAGGTAATGACATCGTCTCCAACATCTTCTATTAAAATACTGGCACTTGTTTAGACTAGCCTATTTACACCTACCTGCAGAGGGCCTTTTCTAATGTAATTATTAGCCTCTGTGGCCCTGTCATTGAGGACGAGAATATCATTCATTTTCATCTTGATTCTGCCACTGCTGCTACCCCCTACTCAGTCCTGGGAAGATGAGTTGACTGTGCCCAAGTGTGGACATGAAGGCCGGCAGAAAAGAGCTGAATTAACAAGAACAAGCCTGCAAGTGAGCTAGGTGACAAATACGCAAATAGCAATTTATTCTAATGCCTTACAGAAGAGAATAAGGGGATAGAGGAACAGAGCCCCAATGTGCTGGAGAAATGTGTGTGTGTGTGTTGGGGGGGTTCTGAATTTAAATAATAACTCTACCATATATCTCAGCAGGGTGTTTATAAGCAATACTGATGAACACAGGGGCAACAATGTTGCTTGTATATTCAGTTCCGCTTTGGCTAAACTGTAAGCAGTTGGTAAACAAAAGTTAAATTACATGATAAAGAATTTTGCCCTCAGCTGCCGGCAGTGCTTTGCATTGGCTTTGCCAAGCCTGTTTTACAAAGTGTGCCAATTTCATTTAGCTTCATCTCATTTTACTTCCAACTGCTAACTGCACTAGGTCTTGTATATGGTACAGTCTATCTCATGACAGTTCATGCATAACTTCGACTACTTTAATTTCCTAGAACTATACTCCCTAATAAAATAACCACATCCCATGGATAACAAGGTGATAACCACATACCTAAATAATGCATCCACTCTCTGGTGGCCAGTGTACTGCGAGTGTTCAAAAATATCTCCAGCATTTGTATACAAGTGTATTACGGCAGCACCTAAGTCCACTTGTTAATGTAGCAAGATGAGAAAACATCAAACCACAATCTCCTGTCAGAGACGCTTGAATCCATGTCCGTGGCCTGACATCTGAATGTGACTAGCAATGTTTAAAACCCTGTGCATTTTGCAAATGCAAAACATCAAGAAGTAAAACTATATACAGTGAGTAAAATGGCCATAAAGAAGAATGCTTTTTTTGTCTTTGTCAACAGTATTCACAATGTGAAAAGAAAATTAGCTTCCAATCGGCTTTTAAAACATTCCGTGTGGAAGTTAATTGCCTTTAATTGGTAGTCGTAAAGGTGAGAGAAAGCTTTTCCTGTTTTGAAGTCGACTTGCGAGTATCAGCACACCCCTACTCAAACTGATTGTCAACAGGGCTCCTTTCTCAACATAGGAGGGGGGCATGTCTGAAAGGAATGGCACCTGCACTTAGACTGTGCTTTGAAAAGGTGCAAGCTGTTAAACACAAGATATGGATATAATGTGATGGTATGTATTTCCAATGTAAATGCATGGAAATATAACAACATAATACATAAAACGATATTATTAATGGATAAAACAGAACAACAAGAAACATTAAAAAAAAAAAAAAAACCATTCTCCAGGCTTTAGCATGCTTGCACATTTTGAAGAATCAAGCCTGACTTACATCGCATAATATGCTGCTTTTTGTACCGAAAAAAAAAAGAAGGAAAATAGTCAAATTCTGTATTGGATATTCGTTTCCGCCCAATGCAAGTTAATGATTGTGGAAAAAAAATAATTCAAATATTGTGCATATTTGTTTGGGTTGCGGAAGAATTTCCAACTGAGAGTGTAGTGGGTTTCTGGAAAATGAAGACTTCAGCCAGGCATTTTAAAGATCCGGTGTATGCATCATCTCCTATGAAAAACTGCTCATCAGTATATCGGAATGCTGGGAACATCTCTGTAATATTCTTCACAGTGGAGACCAAAGGCAGCAGCCAAGAACTGAAATGTATCCACTCTGAACTAAAATGCCAGTCATGATTGCCATTAAAAAAGCACAAGATTAAAGTCAAAGCACTTTCCTATTGGCTTTTAGTCTCTGACTCTTTGAAAACGCACCCTTAATGATTTTAATGTCTCTTAGAACTTACTTTGTGACAACATTTTCTGAAATGCTTTTTAATATGGAGATAAGGAAAAGAAAAAAATATATATATCTGTGAACTTCAAGGAGATTGAGAAGATCATGACTTTCTAGTATTATATAGTTGGGGTTATTTGAACTAATTTTGCACAACTTTTTTTTTTTCATATACAGCCTTTCTTTGATGTAGAACTGTCTATATTCTAGGTTTAAAAGTGTTCTAGCAGAAAAAGGCCAGAAACACCTGCACATGGTTTTCAGTCGCGCACGCACACACACACACACACACACACAAACATACACTTCTGTTACAGTAGCCAGAAGGTTTTCAACACATTAATGATGTGAATGTCGGCAGCAAGGTATTTTTAATGGCTTCACTAACTTCAAGGTTTTCGTGGTCCTAGTCCTGGTGTAAAAGGTGTGATAAGCTGAACCCTCATGTTAATTGTTGAATTTCAGATTCTCCTTGCTTATATGGCCCTTTAGCAGGGACTGCCCCTCAAGCTGACCTGTTGTCCTTTCTTCTCCATAATGATGCAACATCGGCAGGGAGAGCACTAGATAGAAACACTTTACCCCCCCCAAACAAAATGAAAGAAAACGGTCGTCTTTTTGTATACCTGCTATAGAAAGTTATCATTTTTTCTTAATTTATTTTGGTTTTATTTGAGATTTTTTAAAAAGCAAATGTGTGCCCCAAAATGTCAAACTTAGTTTTGTTTTTATTTGTGTAGTTTTTAAATCATTATGGTGTTCTCCCTCGAAAATCTTTGCTCTCCTTTCTCCTTTCAAAGCTAAACTGGACTCGATACTCAAAACACAAACAATAAACAACAATTTAATTCTGGAGCCTGTAAGAAGTATTTTTAAGATTTATTTTTTTCTTTGACGATCCTCTGTAAGTGCTTGCACTCATTTTTTAAACCACCTTCCAGTGAGTCTCAGTTTTGTAGATTGCAGAAATGAAAGCTAGTTCTGTGAATAACCTCTACTCCAACAATATCACACGAAAAAACAGGTTGAACTGAAAATAATCTGCTGTGACCCCACCCCACCCCCACCCCTAACATTGTTCTTAAAGAGAGTAAAAGCTTTGCTTACCCTTTCTCTTAAATATTTTCCTTAAGGCTTCCTTAAATAGACTTCAGGAAACATTTGATCAGATTTTTGTTATTTCCTAATGCATATTTATTCTGTTTGTTCTCAGTTTCTGTTAAGGTTTCTGCAGTTTGCCAAGTGCAGCACAGACTGTATTTGAAATGTGTCTGTAGGCACATTTTCGCATGACAAGCATGTTAAGGCTGAGGTGACAGAGCCTGCTTGGAACCCTGTCTGCCATTGTGTTTCAGAGAAGTAAGTGTGCACAACATCCTGCGATTAATAATTTTCTTTAGATGTTTCTATAAAGATTTCTATTAGGAGACAGTTTTGGTTGAGACCTGCTAAACAGTAGGCTTACAAGACAGGCAATGGGAGAAGCGTAAACACATTCTATCTGAGCAATGGTAGTCCAAAAGAATCGAAAGGATTTGAAATGTTTATGCCAATGTTCTTTCTTTTTTATTTATTTTTTATTACTGTAGTAAGTGTGGTGTGCGTTTTCCTCATTTTGAACATGTTTGTTACAATGCATTGTTACAATCTGACCTTCTAAACATACAAGTTGAATTACAGAATAACTTTTGAATGATGTTACATTTTAATTTTGTATTTATCTGTAGTCTAAACATTTTGAATCAATAAAAAAAAAAGTTCTACAAAGGTCATCAAATACCATCTTTTGAAATCTGTTAATATTATTCCTTATCTCTATTGACTGCAGCAAAAAGACATTTACATTTGATATGGCTGTTTCACATTTAACAAAGACTTCTTTACCACTGGTTAGTTCCCACCCTTTAGCCTGAAGCCTGCACTGTTTCTAACCCAATTTCCAGCAGAACAGCCACCTAATCTGAAGAAACACCTCTTCAGCTATGTATTATTAACAAGAACATTACAATGTAATGTAGGGAAATGGCCTTCCTCTGAGGATGCTTTTAATAGGCAGTGAAAACTGGATAACAAGCAGGGAAGCAGATAAGAAAGCAATGATCTGCATGCAGCTCAAGCCAGGAAATATCAATAGAGGACCCCTTCACCACTAATAAAGCTTGTTTTTTCTAACCTAATTGATATTATAATGTGTTAAGCAGTGGCACACATACTAACCATACCAATATTTAATATTGCCTAGAGTGCACGTTGCTGATCTTCTTTACACCTTTTCTTTAAAGATTCAGTCTTTGTGTCAGTGCATAAAAATATACCTAAGTGCATAGTAGATAATACTAATTATTATTATTATTATTATTACTTTATTATTTTATTGAATTTCAAAGGAAACACTAGCTTGCTTGTTTACTTTTCACATGTCCTTCCCATCCTATGGGTTTCACTCCATTTCTTCGCATGTAATTTGACTTCTTGCCTGATCATGTGTACCTTCCTCATTTCCATTCACCTCTCTTTTGTGACGCTACAACACTGAATTCTCTCGTGCTGTCACTACATTAACAGGGAACAATGTCAATAGGAGCCAATAGTGTAGATTATCATCTGCAGTTAAGGTCTCATTTTCAAGTCAATTTAACCTGACATACGATGTGTAAGGGGAAATGAAAAACATTAATTTTCATTTCTCATCATTAAAACAGAGTCAATACAGTCCTCAAAAGATCCCATCCAAATCTATTCATTGCCAGTGATGTAGGATCCTCACTGAAGTCTTTAAACCTACAGTTCAGGACACAGTTTATTTCTTTGTAACACTACTTTCTGTAGACAACATTCAAATATAGGACTTGACCTGTCCCTTGGATACTTGAACAAAGATCAATATCAAGTGGTGAACTTTGTGTTTAAATTTTTTTAAACAAATTGTAATGGCTCATGAATGGCTTTTCTTATTACAAAAACAGCATTACTGGAATACTAAGTGGCAGAACAGCCCTGTCTATATTTTTGCAGTACAACTACATTAAAAGTTCACTGTGCACAAAATATTGCAGTATATTTTAGTAAATCATTACCTAAGTAAGGCCTTTTCCCACCTGGTGGTTTGACTAAGTGAAGATGTTCTCCTTGTGTTTGTGTGTTCACTGGTAGTGGAATCACAGCTACAAACTCTACTTTCTGGAAAATAAGCTGATTTAACATGTGGGTCAACTACAATATAAAAAATACAGCACAGGACATGGATTTGTTTGATCACAGCTCAGAAATAAACTGAACCACAGCGGCTGGTCGGTGAGATCTTGAAGGTCACCTATGACAGAAAGGAGCACTCTACCAAGAGCCTGCATTGATAGGAATGTGAGAGGTTGTGTTGTGCAAGGTCCCAGGACAGAGACGCCTTAGAATATGCAGATAATGGAGGAGGACTTTGTGCTTGTCTGCTCTCAGTGGTTTTATCATAGAAAATGAATGAAATTGAAATAAAACAGGCTTGCATTATTAAAACTCAACTCTATCTTCCTGGTAGTCCTTGGAATATCTTTACATTATTGTCTGTCAGTTAGGTTACAACTGATCTTTAAAATCCCCAAGGTAGACCAGACCATGTCCTACAAAAAGCAGACACACACCCCTCAGCGTCCACTAATGCCATGCTGGTGCGGTGTTAGGGTTCAGGGCTAGAGGGAAGAGTCTCCAACACCACTTTATACACTGCAGTGCCCAATATTCTTGCAAAGGGTCTTCCAAGCTGGTATTCTATATTGCATTTTTCAATAAAGAGAATGAGGTTAAATATGACTGTTTTGAAGAATCCCATTTAAGATTTTTTAATGGATTTGAAAGCTAACAGTCAAAAGTTAGCTTTGATCTTGTGATTGCATGTTATACATTAGAACTCCCTGGTAATCGATTATGACTCTTTCAGCCAAAAAAGATTAGACAGCTCTGGGTTTTAAACATAACTTCACATTCATGGATGGTGATTGTGCTGCGTGTGATATATTCTGATATGACTTACCTAGACATTCCATGGCGTTGAGACCCTTGCTCCTGAGGGCAGCTCTTTGTACATTAAGCTGCAGTGGGGTTAACATTTTTCCTATTCTGGTAATGGGAACACATTTTGTGGGCTCCTAAAATACCCTGGCGAGGTTTGGAGCAGCTTCGTTGCAGATGTTGGACACACGTGCAGTGAATGTGCTGCAGTAGGCAAGCTGCCATCACAGGCTCTGGGGGAGCAAAGCGTGCAACCACAGTGATACAAAGAAAATGTACAACATTCATAATCATGCCACTGCATTCACTTCGAGAAATTTCCATTGAACACCCATTTAATTAGTTCAGGTAAGCATTGAGGCAAAAAAAAAAAAAGTTTGAATGACAAGGTCAAGCTTTTGTCCTTTTACTAAATTAGAGAAGATTGTCATAAATCGCATAATATAATGAAACATCAATTTGCATATTTGCTGCTATATAAAAGGGATCAGTTTTTGCTCACAAAGCAGAACAAACAAAAAAACACGCAATTTAATATCCCAAATTACTCTTAGGAAGTGACCCTCAGCAGCAAGCCTGATTAGTGCTACTTAATTAGGAGCCTCCACAATGGAAATCCCCCTATATCTCCCACTATGTGTGTGTACAGCCAGCAGTTTAGTTGCAGATTCAATATTTACTCTGCGCTGATATGTTTGTATGGGAGTCTTTCCCAGCATTATGAAGACATGCAAAAAATTAATATTCAAATAAGAAAAAAATACAAATCTTAATACCTCTCGTTTGCATGCAGGTGCAACCCAATTAACAAGCTGGCATTTACAATACCTTTAATTAATATGTTGTCTCATGCAAAACTGTCTGTCATTTCTTTGAAATGTTTAAACATCTTATCCGTGCATAATCAAATATCAAGAACTGCACAGCACTAGCAGCTGCATGATAAGTTCTCCTAAACTGCTGTCAGGAACTGCAGCCATATTCGTTTCTTCTGAACACAATACTATTGTGTACTGCAGATAGATAGCTATTACACTGATGGTACAAGGAGGGTGGCTGTGTCATTGTGCAAGTGGAAGGAGAAACAGGGTTAGGCTTTGATTCCACACTGAATCTGAATCTGAGACAATATCAGTTAGCTATACTCAAAATAGTATCCTTGCAGAGCCTGTTCACTGTTCTTAAAGAAGGCTTTATATTAGACTGTTAATGTTAAGGTTTTTACTAGAAGAAACAAAGTCAAGTAGATAACACATGGTTTCTTTGTTATGAATTTGGCTGTTTTAGTGGTGGTGGTGTGTATGCGTGTGTATATGTTATATTTATATACACACACACTGCATTAAGTAGGGTATTTGTCCCCTTCATGTGAGAATTAGTTGTGAGTAGCACCCTTTCCTTATGGTAATGCATGTGTGCCTGGCTAGGTCACATACTCTCAAGGTGTGAAAACACGTGTGTGGGTGGAGGTGAAAAGTGCAAGTAATAAAATTGCAAAATGATTGCGTAAAGAAAAGCATTCACAGTAATGTTAATACTACTAATAACAGGAAATCATGGAATAATAATGTGACAAAAAAGGGAAGTTGTTTCTGCTTTTGGATATTCTATTGCTGTCTCCCTTCAATCCCAAGACGAGAGTGACACAATAAACAACACGTTGTATCCTTTTCCAACCTCTCCCAGTCCGCTCTGAGCTCATAGAGTGACACAATAAACGACACGTTGTATCCTTTTCCAACCTTTGTCTGCTTTGAGTTTGTAGAGTGACACAATGCTCTGCACAAATGCTTTAGGAATACAGTCGTTTTCTATTGCTTTTCTCTAATGTGCCTAAACCCTGCCCCATTGTATTGTTTGACATCATCCGTTTACAATAATACTAATGCAGTGTATACTTTATATATACATTCCTATTTATATATTGTTGTATCTTCATCTTTAAGACATCATTGTCTGGCAAATGGACTTGAGCAAGTTTAAAATACCTGGTGGTGAAACAGTTAAATTGTATTAGATCTACAGGCATAGCTGTATCCTAGGACTGGGAAAGTACTGAAACATTCAGAAACTGTCGTCTCTAAGAAGCCCATAATGTAAATGTTGTTTATTTAAAAAAAACACTGAACCTCCTCAAGCAATGACCCCAGTGCTATTATTGTACGTAATTAACCCATTTATAAAAAACGAATTTGCAAATATGCAGTAGTTAAAACACAAATAAGGCCTTATTAGGTATCCACTCAGCTGGAACTAAACTGTATTTGCTTAATCTACATTTTAAAATGTATTAGCAAAAATAAATGTTGGTGAACGTAAGAGTCTGATTATATGTCTTGGGCAAATTGGTGATAATGAGTCAAGAGACTTTGTGTTCATTCACATACATTAAAACAGCAATCATTATGAAATTAAGGCTAAGATTAATCCTGTTAATGACACTGCAGAGCTTCTGGGAATAGAGTAACCCAGATGTCGAGCTCGCTGTGATCCTGCACATTCATTTGATAGCGCAACCCCTTGAAGTGTTCTTCTAACATGCACACTAGCCGTTACCCCACAGTTCCAGCACTTGAAATGCAAATGAGGAACAAGGCAGACTAATAATGAGAGCAGATTCCAGTGATAAGAAAAAAAATGAATAAATTAAAATGAGCTTTGAACTGCAGATAAGAAAAAGCAGCAGGCACCATGATATCCTCAATTAGGGTGGGTGACATCTCCTGTCTTGCTCTGTAATAAAGCCCTCACTCGGTATTCCAAAGCACACGATTCTAACACTGTTAACATTTTAATGTCTTGGGCGTGCATGGTAACATTAATTATCAGGCCATTTGGATGACTTCTGATTCTCTTTAATATCTGCCTCCAAATGGAAATCTGAGCTCTGGCTTAGGAGCGCTACATTAAAAAATAATAAGTAATATTTACAGAACTGCAGAGCAGTCATGCTGCATTCAACTGGTTTAACAATCAGAACCTTGATGCCATAATAAGAGATTATTTTATACATTTTAAAATGCAAGCACATGATTTACTTCACTATATTTACTTTAATATATTAATATACATTTTAATATATAGCGAGCACATGATATATATATATATATATCTATATATATATATATATATATATATATATATATATATATATAGTCTCTCCGTAAAACCCACTGTTTAAATGAACATCTGAGAGAACATTGTATTTTAGATTTTCTATGCACAGGATTTAAATCTATGCAAATCTCCCTAATTCTTGATGCCTAAATCCAGTAATTTGTAAAAATCCTCCCTAACAATTTCAGCTAACATTCACGTTCATGGTCGATCTGCAAATCTTAGCTGCTTGGAAAATGATTCCTGTCCACACCAAAGCTTTGCTGAATTATTCGGAGGTGGTTGTAAACTGTGTGGTTTTTTGTGTGCTGGCTCGGCTGTTGATTTGGAGGGTGCTGTATGGTAAAGTGAATTATGGTCCTCACCGGTGTTGATAATTGATATTAATAAACCACGAGGAACTATTTAAGTCCTGAGTGGATATATATTGACTGTAGGCCAAAATTAACCCACATTTGACTAGGGAAAGAAAAGAAGATATGGGCCCATTCCTCAAAGAATACACCAATGGGGGTTATTGCAGATGAAAATTCACTGAAAAAATGCTTCTTGTCTAAAGATTTCCTGCATGTATTGAAAACTTAGAGGGCAGGGAAATATGGTGTTACTGGAAAAAACACTGTGCTTAAGGCAGCTTGATGCATGCCTCCAGTAATACAGAGGCGGAAATGGCTACCTCTTAAAATAATAAACCGTTTGTTGTAGTATGTTGTGAATGTGTGTTTATTGATTTTACATGTGAGTGTGTACGTGCTTGTTTAACCTTGCTGAAAAAAAGATAGAAATTTGGTTAGAGCAGAGAGTATTTTTTTATGGCTTTATTAGTAAAAAGTTATTTCTAAAACTACCGATGCACCAACAACAGTTCTATAAAGTGCTTTAAACCTCAGCAGTCTATGAACATATAGTCTACATTATTTATGAAGCATAGCAGTAAAAGAGAACAAATGGTCAACATTCTTGAACTCTGGGCTTGTAACACTATGGGCTGTTTAGAACATTTAACTTGTATGCTTAATCACACACATTTTGGGTTGAAACTAACCTTAAAACACATATCATTATTGATATGCATATTTGGAGTAAATTACGATGTGAACGTGATGTGGGGACTAGAACCTTACAAGGAAATTGTCATTTCTGCTGTCTGGGAATATTGTTTTAAATCCTAGAACACCAACACAAATACACATAACCAATGCTGTTAACAGTCTGTTCTTAGTTATAAATGCTCTTTCAGTGTTTGTTATCTCTGCTTTGGCAGCAGCCTCTTAAACATATTCAAGTCATATACTGCCCCCTAGTGAGCAGATGCGTGTGTTTGAAACAGGAATCGGTGCAGCTCTATGCATGGCTGATTAATTGCCCCACTGGGAAATTTAGTTATGAACAGAGAATCGTTGTGGTTTTAGGGAAGCAGCGACGTATGATGCAATATTGTCATCTGTAAACAAAAGGCAATTTATAACGTTTGGAAACGAATGGGCAAGGATGTGTGTCCCTGGTTAGTTCAAGCATGCATGAGGCTTGTGGGATGTGGGATGTGGAGTGGAGTGGGTTTGGAGTAGCAGTTTCAATCAGATCCTTAAATTGTCTGTCTATATGTGTTTATAGTATACTAAATATTGTTTTAGGCTGAATTAAACTAAATACAAAAATGTCATACTGTGTATTTTATGCAAAATTGGTCTTTCCTTAACAGAGAAACAATAGTAGTGGAACAAATAAAAACCAAAAAAAAATACAAGATTGTTAATTTATGTATTAAAGCAGATTCCATTGTCCCAGCTTTCCATTGTCTGTTTGATTTGTTATGAGACCAAAACTATTCCTGGAGAGAAAGATAAATAAAGATAATAATGGCCAGCATAAGCTTTATTCATTGGTAGAAAGTAGAAATCATCTAATATGTCTCTTGCGGCCCTAAAGGTAAAACCAGTCTTATAATACAGCTTCTTTCAAATGACTATTATACTTGACTCTAACGACACAAACCTTATTATTTTTAGCGATGTGCCTGCAGTACACAGAGCAGGTGAGAGAGGGAGAGAACGACAACCTTTATATTTAATAAGCTGCTTTGCCGTTGTTTACTACCAGGGATTTCCATGTTCATTAGGAACTCTGGAATTATTCATGAAGGAGTTAGCTTCCTGTTCACCTCTCTGGAAATGCATGTTGTCCGCGGCGTGATTTATACATCTAAGGTTCCTCAGACAGCTATCACTGAGGTTAATATAATACTTAGAGTAAAATGTGCCATCAGGGGTAAGACAAGGATTGTGTTTTGGTATCTGCACCCTAACTGTAGAACCTGCATGCAAGAAAAGGAGAACAATTATTGACCTTGGTGGATGGGGGATAGCGGGTATGTGTACACATTAAAGAGACTGGAAATGAGAAAAATTCACCTGCATTCCACAACGCATTTCTGTTTTGGATTGTTTGGATTTAAAAAAATATATATCTATATCAATATATATATATATATATATATAATATATATATATATATATAACCTGACGTATACAATAAACGGTTGCATTTGCTGAGAAACATTATGGCACTCCGACTCTTTGATACCGTGAGGCTTATGACTATGTGGGACTCCTGTGTCAAGAACCGCAGTGTACTCTCTTCTTTTTCTGAAGTTTTCCTGCTTGAATTTTTTTTTTTTTTTTTTTTTTTTTTTTAAAATAAATAACACACTAAATAATAGAACCCTGCATTCGTATTCAACTTACAGAGAAACAGCCTTCTATTATTCAGGCCTGTCGGAATCAATATAGTAATACTGAGTATCTGTAGAACATCAACTAAACAAATACTATGGAGACAGGAGCGTGTTCCTGCAGTTCTGCAATTCAAAGCTAGTGCAATTCCTGATCAGAAAAAAACAAACAACAACAAAACTTTTTTTTTTTTTTTTTTTTTAAATGCGGTCCCTAGTTATGCGAGATATATTGGTGTTGAACACTGGGGAGGCACTGCCTAGGCTGGTAACAGTGTGTACCTTTTTAGTGATGCAAAGAAAAGGCAGCCGTTCTAACAAAGCTAAAGCCACCAGCTTGGTCTCAGGGAAGCATAGTGCCTGAATTTTTCATGACTCCTTCAAGCACACAAAGACTACAAAACTGGTTACTGCTGCTGGAAAATGAGCTCAGTGAAGGTCAAACCCCACAATGGAGAAACAGATGCAAGTCTTGCCTTAAGGAAACTAAAACAATACGTTGTTAGCGGTGTGTCTATCTATAAAAGGGCTGTATAATGGTAGATTAGATGTGTTTTGGATTTTTTTTTTTGGGGGGGGGGGGGGGGGGGGGGGGGGGGGGGGATCTAAATTTCTGTTATTATATTTTAATGTATCTGATATTATACTGTGTCTTTAACACTCTTTATCCAGTACCCATCCCCATATATACTCTGCTTTTGTCTTTTTGCATTTTTTATCACTGGATATACTGCACAATGCCAAGAGCTAAACACTGCCATATTACTTTGTGTATGCATAACCATACTGTTAAAGAGCTGCTAAAAATATTCATAAAAAGCAAGGGCTGTCTGCTCTGTTAGTGAAAAAAAAACACGTCCACACATTCCTGAGCACCCAGCCCCTCCTTCTCCTTTCTCTCTTTTCAATCCCATAATAATCAATATTAAGTACAAAAGTGGTTTTGGAAAAAGCAAATAAATGTCTGCTAAAAGGAAAGAAAATGATAGCAGTTCCGCAGGGTCTTTGCTTCACCTGTCATTATCTAGTTTAGCGAGTAATGAGATCTTCTCTATTCTTGGTCACATCTGATTTGTTTTATTTGAGTCCCTTTGAACAGCTGGGGGTTATTGAGCTTTCTTTTGATCATTAAATTCTTCTGAATTTTTAAATCAGAAATGGGGTCTCTATCATGCTTTCTTTCTTTCTTTCTTTCTTTCTTTCTTTCTTTCTTTCTTTCTTTCTTTCTTTCTTTCTTTCTTTCTTTCTTTCTCCTGTTTTGAGGGAGGGGGGTGTCTTATTTTCCTGTGGCTGTATTTCATTATGTCCCACTTCCAGTATTGGCGTGAGTAGGAAAAAAAAAAAAACAGCAATTAAAAAAATTAAGAAATGTGTGCAGCACAAGGGCTTGTATCGCGAAGCACATATATACACAGTGTATATTTCTTCATTAATGTTTGTACATTTAACAAAGAGAGAAAATGTTGCCACCAGAAGCCTCGCATCTTTTGAAGGCAGCTATTTAATGATGACCCTTGGCATGCTGAGCCACCTGGGACTCCTCTGAGAAGAATCTGATGAAAATTAGCCTATTCTCATTTCAAACAGAATTTTGCCGAACTCCTGATCAGAGCATCAGCATGGAGTCCAGGGAGACAACACTCGCTACTTGATTCATTCAGCTGCCTCCCTTCCCCTGGTAATTGCTGCAGGAACACATAGTGACATGACTATAGGATGTGAGGGGTCTGGATGTACTCAGGCTGTTACTCTCTGTTTAAAGATTTAAACCATCAGGGTATGATAGGTCCTTTTGATGTGTGCTAAGCACAGAGCTTGGGTACAGGAGAGGGGGGAAAGGGGGTCACCAGAAGGCAATCATCTTTTGGAGCCTCAATAAGGCAGGGAGAGGTGGGAAAACCTCCATCTCAGCATAGGCACTCAACAAAAGGAAGATAAAAGGGTGAGGGTGAAGAAGGGGCCACGTCTGACTGTGAAGCAAGAGCTGTGAAATAAGATAGTTTGCCGCTTTCTTTCCACAAGCAGAACAACTTTTTTTTTTTTACCACAGTAGCAGTTTGTTTGCAAACTAGATTTAAATTCAGTACCGTCAGAGACCTTGCAGTGCCCTCCCCTCTGAGATGTGTATCATTCTCGCTACTTATTGTTGCTGCCTGAGTCAACTGTGGGACTGCTACTCAAGTAATTTCACCACTGAACTGTCTACAGAGAAAATCTCCAGTTTGGTTGTGTAAATAACAGTCTCCCTCACCAAGCTCTTTTCTCTATTTAAAAAACAAAACAAATGAAAGATAGCTTTTTTAAATTTAGTAGTCGGCAATTATTTTTTATTATTTTCTCCCAATTTGGGATATCCAATTATTATTTAAACTCGTTTACCACCCCTGCGCTGACTTGGGAGCGGCGAAGACGAACATGTGCTGTCCTCTGAAGCGTGTGCAGTAAGACCCCCACTGGGCGGCACTCTGCCAGTTGTGCGCCGCCCCCCTGGGAACTCCCATCCACGATCAGCAATGGAATAGCCTGGACTCGAACCGGTGACGTCCAGGATATAGGGCACATCCTGCACTCCACGCAGAGTACCTTTACTGGATGCACCACTCGGGAAACCCATGAAAATGACATCTGAGCCTCAGGTTAATTAATGATCAAGAACATGTAGATTTAAAAAAAAAAAACTAAAAACTTTCAAACTACCGCAGTTCTGTGTAAAATGAAACGTGCTGATGCCCACAGTACAAAGCTAGAATATTCTGTAGTGCTTTAATACTTTACCACCCATGGCACTGAAATCCAGTGTAACAGGTCTGTCAGTCAAGGTGTTGCTGCTTCTCGCTAATAAAGTGTCCAGTGGAGCAACCTGGTGTGCCAGTGTAGTGGAGCAAAGGGTTTCTCTGCAATCCGGTTTGGCTAGTTGGAGATTATGAGGGTTTGTTATTCACTTCAATGATGAGATGCTGCGTTAACAACACAACACGCACGATCTGTAAATGTGAAGCAGGAGATCAATACAGCTTCCTTTGTTTATTTTTTTAAATATAAAAGGCAGAAGTGGCTTTGTTTTCAAAGAGTAAAGATTCTCACTTTACTTTCAGATTGAGCATCTGCCACAAAGTGAAAAGATGTTTAATGTCCTACAAGAAAACTGTATTGAAGTGATTTCAGTGTGCTTTACGCTATGTTAATACTTTAAGGAACGTTTCCCAAGTAAATGTAAAGGTTTTTATAAATCAATTAAAGAAGTATCAATTGTTTCATTTGTGAAGTAGGAGGCGGTGTATAATGCAACAGGGAATAAAAGGTGAGGAATATATATTGGTATGTAGGGTTGAAAGGAGGTACAACTGCAGTGTACAAAAATGAAAAATGTAGATATCTACATTTCTGAATTTGTTCAGCTTTAGTGTATGTAAAAGAACGTCAGCACCAAGGACAGCAGCAAGTAGAGAACCAATGATCATGAAATGTGCAGAATTGCCTTGCCATCCACCTTAGCGTATGTATGCAAGTCACATACAGGGGATACATAGGACACTTTTCAAATTTTTTTCATTGTTTTGTTTGTAATCACAACACAATACAAATGACTGTAAAGCTACCCTGTATTTCATGTTATAAATAAATAAATATCAAATTAACAGATACAATGAAATCAATGGAAATGCTCATAGGGGAAAAAGTGAAGCACGTGGGGACACTTGGACTTACTCAGTACGATCCACGGGATTTAATATTAAAAATCATATCAAAAACTGCATTGCAAATTCATTTCAGTGATTCATTAGGAAAGCTAGAATGTTGAACCATGTATATTAAAACTAGCGATACCTGTATAATATATAAGGCCTCATATTGTGGCCAGTAGTCGCCTAATCGTGAGTTTCATTCATTTGCAAAAACACAGACAAGAAGAAAAAAAAACCCAATGACAGTAAAACATCTTCCCCCGATTCTGTTTGCCTTTATATGTGTCTGCCAGAGCGGAGGAGAGTGTAAACTCTGATGTAATTGAATGCAAACTATTTCTCACTGTTGGCCATGCATATGTCTGACCCCCAGGGCAGACTGTCAATGTTCTATTAAAGATTAGAGGGTGACATATCAAAGTCAACATCAGGCAGTATAACTGCAGTAATGTGGTGGTAATTCTTTTGTGGATTGGGTTTTTGGTGAAATATCACAAAGGAAGCACTTTTCTAGTCCTGACCCAACAAGATCCGAATGTGAAATAAAGGATTTGCTCTTGATCTCTGCGTGATGCAGGGATGAATGATGCCGCTCGTGTTAACACAAGGCTCTGAATAGTTCAATAATAATAGACGGGTTCAGGAGCTGATGAGTGGGAGTTATTGAATGCTGTTTTGCATGGTGTTCAAATATTACATTGCAGGAAGGATTTAGTTCACAAATCTTTATAATAAATGGATAAATATAAATAGACTGCTCTTCCTACTATGCTTTAGCGCTCTGTTCCAGAGGTTAGCAACATCTGTCAGGAAATAAACACGTCCTTAAATATGGGAAAATGAAATGCTGTAAGTTTTCATCTTCTGGTGGCTGTTTGCAGATATGCAGTAGATTTGTTGTACACCTACATTTCCTTACGTAATGCATCTCCCCTTATAAAAGCGTACCCCAGTAAAAGCACAGCAAGGTGTAGTAAAGCATAGAGCAAGAATGGTAAAGGGTAGGTAAGCACTGTAGATCCCAGAGAGGTATGGTAAAGTATATTAAAAAACATAGCACACCATTGGAAACTATGGCAAATGCTTATTACACACAGGAAAACTGCACATTTGCTTTTACTTTTATGATCGTCTCTATACAGTATATAGTACAAGATGTCCAAACTGAGGATTTACTGCAATACCATGTGCAACATATTCCAGCAAGCAACACACACCAAACTTTATTTTTTAGTATGCGATTTGTCTTTCGCCTTTGACTTAATTACAACCGAGTAGTGCATATACTTTTCAGCTGAGAACATAAATATTTGGTGTCCTAACTTAGTCCTCAGTGGACAGCAGTCTAAAAGACCAGCAACCTTTGAGTGACAAATGGAGCCATCAGTAAAGGACATTGGGGATCTTGTTACCCTTTCCTATTTTACAAATGAATTGTGTGTGTTTTTTTAACATGGTGGAAAATCTTGTTGCCAGGCTGCCTCAGTTTATGCTGCGGCTTTCCAATCAACTCAGTCCCTTTGGAACTGCCCTGGTAGCCTTGCTGCTTAAAATAGGTCACTGACACAGAACTGAAGGGACCAATATCAACATGACCTCCGTTCGCAGCCTTGCACCTCTGGAGAGTGGCCCTGACTGTGCTGAACATGTCCGAGAGTAGCCCATTAACCCTTCACTTGCTTACCTGCTGACAGACATCTGGTGCAAACTGGAAGAAGCCCAGCTCACTCCAGGCACTTCCTCTGTTAACACACCAGTCGTACTGAGCACTCATTTCATAAGTATAGTGTTTCAGAGCTAAATTGACTGGGATTTATTTCAGCAGGGGCAGCTCAATTGAGACTTCATTTTATTTCCAGCTGGTGTTTTACGGCTGGGTGGAACAGAGACACACGCCGAAGGGGGTAAACTGGCTTGTCTCCAGGGAGTGAAACTAAATAAAAGACTGGATAATGCAGAGTGGGGTCTCCTTGTCGCCTCGGCTCTAACCTCTCAGATTGAAGACTTCAGCTCTTTCAGTCCGTTCCAATTGATGAGTTTTTCCAACCATTTCTTGAATGTATTTAATTGAACAGCACAGATCATTTTTGTAAGCAGGTAAAGTATAATTAATAATTAAAAGCAGTGCTTTATCAGATCATCACATATGACTTGTGTATAACATACACCCCTTGTATAATGTGGATGTCTAAGCAACCCTGGGTTCCATCCTTTCTATAACATGCACCTTGTATACCCTATAGCATACCTTATAGAATACTACTGCGCACACTTATTTACTGTGCAACCTGTGGCCATACTACCTTAAAATCATTTCACATTGTAAGAAAGGACAGTACAAATGATGTGACAGAACAAGGGTCACTGACTATAATAGGAAAATGTGGCAGCCATTATACATTCAACAAGAGCCCTCCTGTTTACAGCTTTGAATTTCTTTTGTGTTTATTTATAATTCATCACTATTTGTTGTGATGTGGATCGCCGATGTCCTGCTGCCCAAATGCAAACCAGCCTCTATAGGGGAAAACCAGTGTTTGGCAAAGAGCTTTACACAGAACCATACAGACTAAATCAAAAGACATTTCTGGTTATAGCCTCTATCCAAGTGAAAAAGACGATGACAGTCATTTCCAATCGTGCTGCTTAGAGGTTTGACTAACCATGCGCTATTTTATGGATATAAAAATAGACAGAGACTCAGAATCATGGATCTCAGAAGGAAGTGTGTTCCACATCTTAGGAGCATAGGAGGAAAAAGCCCTGTCAGCCACTGTACGCAGTTTAGTCAGGGGAACAACCATAAGGCTGGCATCGGAGGACCGCAAAGCATGACTAGGAGTGTAGGAGGTAACTAACTTAGAAATGTAAGAGGGCGAGGTACCTCTATTGGCTTTAAAAGTCGGCAGCAGTACTTTGTAGTCAATGCGGTATTTGACCGGTAACCACTGTAATGATTTCAGTATGGGGGTTATGTGACCACCAGAGCGAGACCTCGTCAGCACCCTAGCTGCAGAATTCTGAACATACTGGAGCTTTTGAAGGGTATTCTTTGACACCCCAGTAAGTAAGGCATTACAACTTGCATCTGAAAGCTGTTTTTGAATAAAGAAGCATTGCAATACTATCAGGGCCCCAAGACCTTAATATTTATCCATTTCATAATTTTGATTAGTCCAAATAAATATTGTATAAATAAATGTATTGTATAATATGTGCAATCAAATTAATTAACGATCTGCAGCTGCTCGAAAGCGTGCAGCTATACATTTTTTAGAGCTACCACTTCTCCTAAGTTTCAATAAATATTTCTCTAGGTCTTGGATTAATTTTTCATAGCCAGTCTTGGAGATGAAAGGAAAAAACAGAATCTAGGGACCCAGCAGCTGATGCTGGCATAGTGCAGAATATTCCTCTGTTCCAATATTCATCAATGACATCCTTTTCACATTATCTCTTTAATTACACAGTATGTGTCACAGCTCGCACTATGAAGAGGGAAACAAACAAGAACTTAAAACTGTTTGTTTCAGTTGTGTCTCCTTCCCCTTGTTTTTAATGTTTTATTTTAGATTTAGGATTTTTAAACCACACAAAGTGGACCAGGTGGCTCTTTACCTCCTACCTCCTGAGGCCTGGGTGAAATGCATGAAGAAGCTTCCTCTTTAAATGCATTCCTGTCCTTAGGAACAACACAGTATACTCGTGAAAATGAAATTATAGGGGCTGCAGAGCATTGAACAAAATCTTTACCTCAGAGTCCATGCAGCAAACAGAAAGACAACATTTGTTACTTCCACTGATTGCACATGGCCATCATGAGCTTGAATGATTTGCATTTTGGTATGGGGACCCAGCTTTGCACAGTATAATAATCATTGATTTAGTGCACAGAAACAGCAAACTAAACTACAAAGCAAAAATCCCCAAAGCGCTTCTAATACCACATTTTGTTATTCCTCTCTTTGAACAGGCCACACAGATTCTGTTGACTAATTGAGATCAATCCCAGCTGTAAATCATTTAACTATCCTACAACCTTAATTAAGATACCGATGGGAGTTGTTTATCAATTAACACTTGTTACAAATGAATAGCAATTGTATGGACTTCATAAACACTCTGGCACATGGGAATTATGCTATTTATCTTTCAATTGCACACTTTTTAATCCAGGCTGTGGCAGACTTTGCATAAGTTTTCCCAGAAAGAGACGGGTGTTTCCACCTCTCATCAACTAATGTATGTCTATTACGTGCAAGGTATAATATGAATTCATTAAAAGTCAAAAACAGCTCTGTCTGTGTTTTTAGAGAGATATATACAGAATCTTACCCCCCTGGAGGATTCTGCTAAATTAAGAAGCATAGGCAGATGTTTGTTTATTTTTTGTATTTTTGGTAGCAAGACCTCAGTTTAACCCTGTGTTGCAGGTGACCAGACCGATGTAGCCCAGACAGTGCCCAGTAGCTGCTCATTCCTACACTCTGTGTTATTGCCACTGTTCAAGAGGACACATAGAAGAGTGAAGGGCAGACTACAGATACCCGTGCTAATTGCACACTTAACAGCCTTGCTACAGTCTACACTATGCTAGCCTACACCTTAATAACATGTACAGTACATACCTATTTCAGTACATTAGCCGTGAATGTTTTGCCCTGTCCAAAGTTGGCCCTTCCAGTCTTGGTGTTTGTTCCAACCCTGTTCTAAATTGTTTAATTAAACCTCCACCCAGACCCTGAAGTAGTTCATGATCTCATTTTACCTGTTAAACCTGGAGTGGAATGGCTCTCCAGGACCGCGATTGGGCACCCCTGCCTTATATAATGACGCAGTATTGGTTTAGTTCTGCCTTTGGGTGAATCCTGACTAGTGAGCCACCAGAAACATCTTCTTTCTGAGGGTCTCCTAACCAAATAATTATCAGGTCCAGTTTCAGATACCTACGATCGCTTGTGAATAAATATGAAGTTAGTAGAAAAAGGACAGTACATTTCAAAAAAACATACACTGTATAAAGGTTGATTTCTCTGGAGATTTGTAGAAAGGAAGAATGTTAATTGCAGTGAGCACATAAAGCATAGGCTGCAACCCTGTAAATCTAGGCTAAAAGTCCTGATATTAGATGTGCTCCATCCTACATGAGGCTATGGATCAAATTCTTTTTCCTGGAAAATGAGTTGTTTTTAATGGTGTGATAGACCCCCAGTATTAAATATCCTTCTATGTACTTGCTTTAATTTGGATCGTCACAGCTCTTTAAAAAATGTAAAAACAGGAATACTATGTGTGAATAAGAGGCACCCAATTAATGTTGTCTGTTTAAAAAAGATATCTGTAGTAGAAATAATAGACATTGATCATTATCAAACATTCATTTTTAGATTGAGTTAATATTGTAACTCTTTTTTTATTTGTTTATAAGCTAAGATTATTTTAATTACTTTGTGTTCAGTTATTAATATTCAAGAAGACCATTATACAACTTTAAAGAGTACAGGTTTCTCTGTGCATGGAGGAGAGCTTTTTATTAGCATGCAAGACCTTAGAAAGGGAGGCCTCTACCATTTTAAAACACTGGGAAGGTAAAGGCTGTGCTTTAACTAAAGAATGGCAAAGTATTAGTGAAGTGTATTATTTATTTTAATGGGAAATTACTAAATAACCTTCCAAATGGATACGCAGCATCTTAACAGCTCCAGTATCTCTTTCATCAACAAAAATAATACTTCAAAGTGCCCAGTAAAAACTTGCTTAGAAAGTAAAGGTCCATTGGAGAAAGAAGCAAGCAATGCAAAGCAAAACTTACTCACTACCTAAAAGCTAAACCAAGCCTTAAAAAACAAAACAATTTTTAGTCAATTCCCAGGAAATTAAAATTAAGTGTTTGGCAAACTTGCAGTGTTTACTGGAAGCACAGACTACCAGCCAATAAATGAAGTGCAAAGTTTTGTAGCAGAACAATTATTGCAGTTGACGAGCGTCATTACTGGGGTTGCTGAATAACACAGGGAGGTAAATATTTAACTAACTTTGCACCCTGAACACATTCATATTTCATAGGTTTTGCAGTTTATTCTCAAAGCAAAGAGTTAGGGCTGCATAATTATTTCAGTTTAGCATTTTTTTTTCAACCCATTACTTCTATAAATACAAGAATTTTAGATATAGCTCCTCCGAGGGCTAATTTAAGGAAAACATGCATTAATTAAAACAACCAAGATGGAAAATAAGCAATCTCTATATAAGCTGTTGGTAAACACGAAGGAGTGGTGTGATGTTTTTTTTTTTTTTCAAAGGAGAGATTGAATCACTTGATACCTTCCTGGGGTATTGTTTTTGCTACTTGGATTGTCAGGTGTCGACCACGTTTCTCTACAGAGAACTACCTTTGCTGTTCAGTATGATCTGCATGGTGATTCAATTGGGAGTAAAAGTATACCAAGTAATTTGAGATTAAATATATTAGGTGGCACTGAAGCACTTCCATTAAGAAGTTACACACACCACTCATCTACCTATTGAAATGAATTGGAATTTTATTTTCAATACTTTCAAGTCTTCTACACAAAGAAGCCACTGGGAAAATCAGTGATAGGGGAGACTGTTGGAAGGCACGTCTAGGTGATGCACACAGTATATGCCCCTGGGTTTTCTTGGTAGGTAGGAATCGGACAAAGAAACCTGTATCAAAAATCTCTTCTAAGGTTGAACAGAGCAAATTAAGCCCTGTTAAAGATTAATTCTTAAAACATTTTCCTGCTTTTTTTTTTAGAAGAAGAATTAGCCATGGTTTTATACCTAAACTTTGCCCTTGTCTTAGACGACCCCACCCCCCAATGGTTTGTGCAAAGGAAACATTGCCACCAGGGGTTGTTTAACTGATTGCAATACTAAGTATTTAGGAGTTCAGTGAGGGTTCTGCAAGTTTGGCTCTGTCATAAGTGGAATATATCTGTCAGATAGCATTAGGGTTAGAACACTCTTGATGGGCAGTAATGACCAACTATTCCTATTTCAGCTATTCACCATCAGCTGGGGCTTGTACAAATTATATATATATATATATAACGTGTGTGTGTGTGTGTTCTGCTTTTACTCATTTTGATACTCTGACGGGATGAACACACAAGGTTATTATTAAAGGTCATACAATGTCAGTGGCAGAGCAAAGATTTTACCAACAGAATACAGTCATTATTAATAATGCATATACTTGGTTACTTATGTATTTATTTCATCTACAAGTTTTAAATGTAAAGCACTAGCACTGCTTCATCTGTTTTTTAAAACTGTGGCTTGGGTGCCCTCTACGTGCTGACTAGAGAATACCATGCTCTCTAAATAATTATTGAAAAAGTAAAAGGCAAAGCCAGAAAATTAATGAATGCATTATAAATTGACAAGTGCGGTAGGTTCAATCTCAAGAAACTGGAATAAGAGACACTGTCATGAAAACACACATCCACAGTTTCAAACGTTCAAACTGTAATTTATATATTAGATCTTAAAGGAAAGGGAACACGTTGGCAAACATAAGTTGTTTATCAAGATTTCACAATCTTTTTTTTTTCTTCTCTTCCCTCACTTGTCTTTGTTTGTTATTTAGCCTGGAGGTGACCTTTTGGAAATGACTAGTGTTGCTAAACAGGTCAATTGTCAGAGGCTTGTGTCTAAAATCCAGCATGCATTTACTTCCTAGAGAGGTTGAGCTCACAAGGTCTCCAGCAATTGTACCTGCAGAAGAAGCTCAAAGGAGTGGCTCAATTACCACCTCTGGGGGGAGGGGGCACCTGGGACTTGGGATCAGTGATCTCATCTTCATATCCCAGCTGGTGAGGGGAGCCAACAAAATGGAAGGGTCAATGCTACTGGGAGCATGGTGTCTCTAAATTTGGAGACAGAAGTGCAGAGGAAATTTGAGTTTGGTATTAAGGGAGCCTTATGGGAGCAATGGGATTCCTCTGTGAAGCCTTAGTAGAATAAATGTAAGTTATTAAAGACCAATACAGTTATTGCAGTCACTGAACTTGGTGTGCTCACAAAAAGATACAGGGGATTTTTAGCCAGACATCTGTCATTTCATAGTGACAGTGACCTTAATAAATGACAAGATCCAACCCCCCCCCCAGCCCAATGATGGAAAGCCAATGCAGACCTCTAACAGTAGACTATCCTAGTCAAAGCTGTGCCATGCTCTTTCATAGCCCTTCCATTAGTGTAAGCAATCATTGATTTATCCCTGAAGTGACTTTTAGAAGGGGTGTGATTTCAAAAGATCTATTATAATAGAAAAACAAAATCATAATAAAGCATTTCTATCTAGCTAAATATGTTTGGTAATGGGTTCTTCACAAATGGTGCTAGTGATTGTGCACAAGTTGTTAGTACTGTTGAAAAAGTCAGTTTACCCAAGGTGACGATAGAGAAGACTCTTCTGGGCACACGGGCACACACGCACACACACACACACACGTTCAATACATTCTGATGTTTTCTATGGTCTTCCTGACATCAGAATATTCCAGCTCTTTTTCTCTTAGACACACAGAGATTTAAATTGATGGATTACTTTTTGCATCTTTTTGCAGGATTTAACTGTAAAAAAGTTGTTAGACGGTATAATGCAATGATAATAATTTCACTTTTTGTTGCAGTGTAGGAATTTCACCTTCGGAGGTAGAAGTGGCCATTTATCTTAGGGCATGCTGTATACTGCAATACAGGTAATCTTAACTGGTGAGTGAATTCCCTCAGCTTTCCTTTCTGACACAAATTAGTTGAAACTTGCAAATATCCTGTAAGTTAAGGTGTAACTAAATCCTGAAGTAATTTACACCAGTATGAAGAGGCTTCTCAATTCAAGTCTTTCACATTCTCTTCAGTCCTCAGCTGTACAACCCATTAATACGCATATGGACCTACTTATGTTTTTTTATTGTCCAGAGTTATTCATATAAAAAGACAATGTTTCTAATGAAGCTGAACATTTTAATTTTTACAGAACTGAAATAAAAAAATTCAAATGTATGACATAACCATGCAATGCTCCCGTTTAAAATAGCAAAATATCATTACAAAATGTGTTCTGTTCACAATGAGAGAATGGTGTTAACAATACAGGTACAAAACCAGTTAGATAAAACAGTAACAATAAGCATAGTAGCAGGAGATTCTGTTTAAGTACGAGTAGTTTTGCAACTGATGGTTAACTACAAAGTAAAATCCTTATCTGTGTGTGGCGGAACAGACTAGAAGATAGACAGTAAGTACACTGGGGGGAAAAAAGCAGATTTCTGCTGCTGTGTCTGTATTATTATATTTACAGTGAAGAGTTGGCTTTTTCAAAGCATTTAAAAGACCAAGGTTTGCTTCTCGTCAAGGTGTTCATTATGTTCAATTAATCTCAGTTACAGTTTCAGCAGAAGCCTGGTCATCAGTCGGGTGATTTAGTTCAGCATCATTACTCTGTGCTCCATCTTCTGTGATTTCAAAAGGATTCTCGCCCTGAAACACAGTTGTTACATCATGTCAAATCTATAGGTAACAGCACAAGAGGGGCCCCTCTTAACTTGGTTCATATGTGTACATGAAGGTGTTACAGAATTTTGTTCCAGTGCGCACACTTTTATAACAGACCAACTCAGCATAGTAAACTGAAGGCTCATAAAATGCACTGGACTTCAAATTTTATTCTGACAGTTATATTTTACTATTGGCTGGTTTCAGATGGATTAGCATGTTAACAGCACCTCTCAGGATGTGACATTTCTAAATGCTGTGGTTTAAATTTTTTTTCCACTTTCCAGTGCATTGATCATAAAACCTGTGCTATGCCTTACCTTACCTTAACAAACCTTTGATAACGTTCTTTTACTGTTGGATTGTTCAGCAAGCTGGTAGCCACTAAAACACGCTCCCTTTTCAATTGCTCCTTATACTCCTGTTGGAAACAAAATGAAACATACAAAAGCAGGTACAATGAAAGAACAACTGCTGTGAAGATTCACACGAGGGCCCTAAATACTGCCTACAGATTAAGATACTGGAGCAAAGGGACACCTTGGCAGACAAAAAGCTAATATTCTGCCATTTTTTTATAGTCAGGTTATATATTTTACTCTGTTGTAATCTTTCATTCGTGGCTTGTGAAAGGTTTTACATTTTGATAGACAGATAAATAGATAGGCAGATATTCAATGATTACTGCCTCAGGGTAGTTGTGAACTAGAAGTTTGTTCTCCAGAATGGCCACGGAGGCATTGTGTTTGAGACTGCCAACTGACAACATACCATCAGCCCTCTATCAATCTGAATAAGAAAAATTACTACATACCACTTTCTTTGTCAGATGCATGGTGGATTTCAAATGTTCCTGTGCAGAGAGCTTGGTAGCAGGAATGTAGGCATCACATGCAATGCAGTGAACCATGGTAGCTCTCCTCATGTAGTCGTCTTCCGTTACAGCTGCAAATTCAGAAATGAAAGTTACTGAGAGAGGGAGCCCATAGAGATACTGTACAATACAATAGCAACCCCCCACCCCCCCCATTATCAGATTTAAAGTGCACATGTAAAATAATGTATCAAGCCTTAATCAGAAGTGATATTTAAACTGAAGGCAAACAAGAAGTCTTTGAGTGCAAGAAATGTAAAGAAAATACCACTCACTCACGCATGTTCAAACAGGAAAATGGATTGAGTAAAAATTGCATGTTGAGGGTTAATTAAGATGAATTGGTTCTACACAATTTAATCCCAAAAGCCATTTCTGATTATCTGACTGATGAAGCTTTTAACTGGACGGATATGTATCCCAGTGCTCATTCAACCGCAGAACAGCATTACTAGAATGCCAAGAATGAAGTGATATCACAGATAAATACTGCTGTCTATGACTATCTCCCACTAAGAATATAAAATACATAAGAGGTAAGCGTACCATAAAATAAAACGTTATCAATATGACTTAAACTAACAGCATACTCATGGAAATTCCCAAGCCTTAATTAGTAAGACCACCGGCAGGAACAAAAGCAAAAGAAGGTCTCAATGACTGATCGATTATAGTCTTAAAACGATTATGAAAATCATGTTTTAATTCCCATTAATTACAACGTTCTCCATTTACTGTAGACATTTCACTTTTCTTCATTTTCTGGGTGAACTTTTCACATTTACTTTAAAATACAGCCAAGGTCATAAATTAAGGTCTATTTTGTCTAAAGGGTAAAAATGTAATGATAGGACAAGTGTGTACTTATTCCAACTTTCAAAAATTACAGCTATCCATTCAAGAACAACGTGGTGCTTTCTGTCAGATTTCTAAACATGATATATCATGTAAGAAAGTATAATGATGCATCTTTTCACTGCTAGGCATTTATGAACCATGAACACCACTTTCCAGTGCTGACCAGTCCCAGACTTCTATGTGAGATTAGAGAAGATCATTCCACTAGTTATGACTATTACATACTGTACTGTTAATAGATGTTAATATAAAAAGTGAATATATAAAAGTTTCCTGAAAGGTGCACACATTTAAAACATACACTCCAAATAAATGCTGCAACATACCTTCCATTACGTGCTTTTGTGTTTGCACTGAAGTTTGCTGTGGGTCTGTAGCGAGCCACCGTAGTTTGTGTTTTAAATTCCTCTTAAACTTATGTACAATAGATTCCTATGGAGACAAATAACTTCACTTTAAAACAAACAGCTAACAATATAAAAAAAGGAAATGCTCACATTCTCCGAATGGCAAAAAAGTCTATATTTCTACATGTTCAGCATGCAAATTGTAGAACCAGTAATCCAGTTTGACTCCCTATTCCCAGTGCTGGGGATGTGAAGTGCAAGTGCTCAATTTTTAAATACAGAATATGAACTACAAATCACAAGATCATGAACAAGTAGAGAGCAAAATAAATAAACAGTCAATCAGCTATTAGTATTGTGAGCTACATCTAGCATATAGTTTGAAATTCTCCAATTAAATGTCAATGAAAGATGTAACCTTTATCAGCCTAGCCAATCAGACACTAAATGCAATTTACAAGTCAGACCCGGAGACCCTCAGAAAACTGGATTAGGAATGTCTGTGTTTGGATGGATGAGTGCTTCCTCCATTTCCCAGATGCAAGGGAAATTCACCTATCATGGAGGATAATGAATATAGAAGACTTAAAAGAGATTTTATATGGGCAAGTAATTTGTTTTTACATCACACAACTGGGCTTCGGACAGAAAGATTGAGATCTCAATGCCCTATGACAATTTTCTTATGACAGTAATGCAAAGTGACAGCAGATGATATTCCAGTTACTGAAGCTGACGCCCATTAATCGTCATTTTATCTTAACCAGCAACTTCAAATGACGTGACATTAAACAGGACTGACTGCATGTTTATTAGGACTTCCACACCATGCACACTAAAGAACCAGCCCCATGCTCACACAAAACACACTTCTTCAGGAAATCATTATATTCCTCGAATCTGGAGCATGCTTCTCAACAGCAAGGCATGTCAGCGAGAGTCAGTGTCAGTGAGGATCCATCCCCATCTTAAAACAGCACTAACAACTTCCTTGAGCCCCAAGTCACAAAGTAACATGCAAAGGCTTGGATGAAACAAGACACATTAACTGGAAGTTGGGTCATTCTTCATTACAGAGGGGGGAGGGGACAATAAAACCAAATAAAGTTACTGTTATAATGATTGTTACTGTTCTTGTTATTTACCCCCCTAGCATATAATGTATGCTAAAATAAATATAACTAACATTACTTCTTACCTGTATGCGATTCTCATTTATGTGAAATGCTGAAACAATGTCTGCCATTCACAGAGCTCACTGAGGCTTTGTTAATGTTAATTATGATAGTCTTATTGTTCTAGACCAGGGCTTCTCAAACTCTGTCCTGGGGGCCCCCTGTGGCTGCTGGTTTTCATTCCAACCGAGCTCTTAACTACTTAACTAGACCCTTAATTGAACTGACAATTTGCTTAATTGGACCTTTTTACTTGTTTTCAGCTCTTGAACAGTTGCATATTTCAAGTTAGCTGTAACATTTGATAAGTAACTTGAACTGCAACTGTTTAAGAGCTGAAAACAAGTAAAAAGGTCTAATTAAGCAAATTAATAGTTCAATTAAGGGTCTAGTTAAGTAATTAAGAGCTCGGTTGGAATGAAAACCAGCAGCCACAGGGGGTCCCCCAGGACCGGGTTTGAGAAGCCCTGCTCTAGACCAAGTGTAATAAAAGACTAGTCGTCGGTCTCATTTAATTTCAATGCAAAATTGGTCAACAGACAGTTTTAAATAGTAAGAATACGATTTTCACGATCTGGATATTTAATTTTAACAGTGATATTCCATGTGTTCAATGCTCTATTAGTTAAAGAGTATGTTGTTTTGAAATATTATTCCCTGCAACATCAAGTTTTGAAACAAATCAACAAATACAACAAACAAAAAAATGTCCACTGTTATTTATAGTTTTTGTTATCTGTTTTAGCATTTGAACTTATGAAGGAAAAAAGCCATGTAAAATGGTACTTACATGTAAGAAACGAATGACTACTTCATCTAAATTGGCATCCTTGCGAATATTTTCCAGCGTTTCCTGGTGATAAGAGCCTTCGAGGTGGTCTTCCATTTCCTTCTCATCAGATGTCAGGAATTTACAGAAGGAGCAAGCGTATACTACCCTGTAACAGAAATTCTAGGTTAATTTAATGAATGTTTTTACAGTAAAACACTGAACTAGTGTCAGGAATACATTTAAACCGGTCAACACCATTCTGGCCAGGCTTCAGTTTCACAATCCGTGGAAATGGACAGGACACCCCTGGAACAAGTTATTGAATCCAAGTGGATCAATCCTGCTTTTTTTCCTAATAATAATAATAATAATAATCATAATCTACCTTTGTCCACCACATTTAGAATTATACTTCTCCCGTCTGCGTCTTTGCTTCTCTCTTTTGGCTTCAAGTTTAGTCTCAAGTTTTCTTTTCTCCTCTTTGTTTGCGCTATCACTATTCCCTTGAAGAAAGAAAATCTTACTATTATAATTTAATAGCAACCATTTTAAATGCAACATATTTTTATATTACGAAACTGTTTCAAATGCTAGAATTGTAATTAAAATATTTCCATAATCCAGGAATATCAGACAAGGAAAGAAATAATTTTATTTTTGTTAAATGAAAAAGCATACATCTTATAATAAAAACGAATCTTTCAGTGTGAGGATAAATACATCTATATACATTCATATTCATGAATACCTTCATACAAAGGCTTATTTTGTTTATTAAATATTACAACTACTGTAGAAATCACAGAATGACATGATAGTGGCCAGCGAGTACAACACAATAAGCACTGAATCATACAGCCACTACAACTAACTTTTTCAACCCATTTGCTACACCTAGTCCGCTAATAATAAAAGGCCTTTTTTTAACCCATGAATAGTACTGCTATTACTGTATCAGCAGGTGAGCACATCCCGGACAATGGAAATGTTACATGTTGTAAAAACATGCCGAGTGATTGACACAGGTGCTTATTTAGCAAAAAGGTTCCTTTAAATAAAATACAAAAATAATAAATCTGTGTGCCTCAAACAACAGATTGATTTGCTGGGGTTTGCAAAGATTAATATAGTAACATGCAGCATACTTATGCATGTCTGTAACGCTACATGACTTGTCCTAATTAAACAGGAGTTGCCTGCTTTAAAATAAATACTTAAACCTGGAATGCAACTTGTAGACCACTTAGAAACGTTTGTGTAAACCGGCTGGCCTACAAAAACACAATGCCTGACATGTATTCAGTTTAAAAAAAACCCTTGTGGACTTGACATGTTTTATCATTGCCATCAGTGTTGTAAGAGATGTTTTAACTTTTTTAAAAGCTAAGCATCCACACAAACACACAATTATAAAAATGTCTTACCTGGTTTCTTTATAAATGGTACAAAAGGTTTAGTCAGTTTTTGTTTCTTGTTAAATGTATTTGGTCTGTAGGGTGCGTTTATCTCCCTCTTTACTCCCCTAATAGTCATCTGGTCCTGATATACTCCAGGTCTAGGTGTCCTGAAGTCTCCCATTTGCTGCAAGGAAGGAAACATTGGATTTGTTGATCTTTTTAAGCAAACAAAGTTTCAACATCAATTGTGAACAGACTATTTGCAAACTTATACTGCATGACAGGAAAAGTAAGCAAACTAGTAAAAAAAAAACAAAAAAAAAAACATGCAAGTCATGGATACTTTGAAGCATCCTGTGAAAAGCAAACATGCCAATGCAAATCAGGCAGTCAGCGTGCTGCAAGGAGAAAGAATCCACGAAATGGAAGCAGAATTCAATGGTGCAAAAACAGATTTAACAGACTGCAGCTTTGTTAGAAAATAAGGAAGAGCCAAGGAGGAGTTAGTGGGATTTTTTGTTTGTTTGTAATGTTTCAAAGAGAATGAGGGTTATTTAAAGTAGAATGTAAAATCTAACAATTTACTAGTGCTCTGCTAAATACAATCTACTTACCCCTCTGCCTCTGAATGCCGTTGGTCCTCCCAGACCGTAAATTCTACTTTCTCTCCCCCGAGAGCCTACAGGTGCAGGCATCATGTGGGGTGAAGAAAATGTGCAGTACGAAGAGTAACCGTCTCTTCCCTCATCCCTAAACCCAGCTCTTGACTTTGAACCTGGGTAAGAAGGTTCCAAGTTAGACCTGCCATGATCAGTACGACTCAGGCTTCTAGCAACTCCATGAGAGTCAAGGTTATTCTGGAAGGAGTTGTCATATTCGTTATCAAAACCTCCAAAGCCACCATTATCAGACCCAGATCTGTAAGACTCGCTGCGTCCAAACCTGCAAAAATGGCAGTAAAAAAACTGATGAACTTTCAGATATTGATTTGTCACAAAAATATTTAAAAAGTGTTACACAGTGCCTAATAAAAGTAGTAAATAATGGATATCATTAACATCATTCTCTCCTAGAAAACCAATATGCTACGACTGTTTCAAATGGTAGAAATGTAATTTTAAAATAATTTCCATAGCCCCCACCCACAAACAAAAAAGGCTACCTGTCAGCATTCTCCCGTTCAGACAAGCTGTATGAACTGAGAAATCTTTGTGTTGGATGAGCAGCATTTCCTTGATCAGAGTCGTAACTGTGAAGTGTCTTTCTTTGGGTAGCGCCACCACTGTTTCCCAGCTCAGACCAGTTGTATGAATCAAACAGTCTTTGGGATGGACCACCAGAACTTCCCTGTTCAGACAATCCATATGACCCAAACGATCTTTGGGATGGCCCACTCGAATTTCGCTGTTCAGACAATCCATATGACCCAAACGATCTTTGGGATGGCCCACTCGAATATTCACGTTCAGACGAACCATATGACCCAAACGACCTTTCGGTTGGATCACCAAATGTTACACGTTCAGACGCGAAATATGAATTAATCGATCTCAGTGCCTGACCACCAAACGTTCCATTGGAATAGCCACGATTCATTTCTAAAAATAATAGAGATCAAGTATTATTCAAAAGACAACGATCGCTATCACAGGACACTTGTAACTGAGTTACAAGTATTTTTGTACAAATTATTAAACAGTAGAAAACAGAAAAAATACACTAGTAAATTGGCATGACAGAATATTTCCATGTGTTTGTCCCAAGAAATCGAACAAAAGGATAAGCCCAAGTAAACGAGGCAACACAAAGGAATTGAAAAAAAAAAAAATGAATAGATGTACTGTCCTGGCAAAAATACGAAAAAAAAACTTATGTAGCTTTTAACTTTATGTAACTGTACAAATATATTTCAGTTTTTTTTGTATAGCAGCGTCATAATTAAATATTTTCACAGGTCTGCTTAAGTAGGATTACCATAGTCATGCAGTACGGTGGCAGACCGACTGTTTCGCCAGTCAGCCCGAGTACAATGTCCTCCTTATCTGCAACTTTGACTGTGGTGTCTTCTTAGGCAATATAAAATATGGATGGCTCATGTTTCTTCAAATATGGAAACGTTACTTAAACGAAGGCACAGGTGTCATCCCTACCGACCGTGTAGCCAGCACGAAATATAAACGAATCAGTAGGCCACCAATGATGTCTGGTGTGAATTACGATCACTGAGCGCACGTCAAACACAAAAGGTATCTTTTGAATTATTTAAAAATGCGTTCAAATTCACTGTGCCTGAAATGTATTAGAAGCACTTTATTTTACAAAGTAGTATACGATACAGATTTTCTTTCCTAAATCTTATGACTATTATGACAGAGCACTGGAAAATCAAAGTACATGTTCTCATACTGGTACTGTCCGAGTTCAAATTCTACGTTAAAAAACTTAACGAATCATCCCAATAACACTACTTGTACTGAAAACCCTTAAAGAACCGACGACCAAAATTACATCGCCCTTACCTGGGCTGCTAAATATCTTCGGGTGGAAGTGTTTGGGTAAAGATGCTCTGAACCAAACTCACTCCCAGTGTCGACTTCCGTCACGGCGCAAAGGGTTATGGGATGTAGGAGAAATTCATAAACTATGTTAATGGTGACTAAAGGTGCGCTTCAAACTGTATTTAGTACTTTTAAGAAAACACGTGCAAATGTAAACGGGGATTTATTGGTTTTATACGACTGTATGTCTTAATGTTTTTTTTTTTTAAACACTTGAGAAAATCAACCCAATCCTTCTTTTGTTTGGGGTTGTTGTTTTTGTGTGTGTGTGTGTGCTACACACTAACTACTCCGACTGGAACATGCTTTCATCGTGTTTTGCAGCGTCTATGGTTTAAGGGACCCAGTTAATTGAAGCACGCCTTTTCCAATCACAAAGACAGACAATCAAAATGATTAAATAAAAGGATAGTTTACATTCTGTTGTGTTTTACGTTTTGAGTGTGCAATCTGTAATACAGTATCTAAATTATTTCCAGTCACAGTGCCACAAATAGCAGGAGCTCACTTGTCAGGTGCATCAATTGACAGCAAAAAAAGATACTGATATTCTAGAGTTTGCTTCACCGAATCCCCATGAATTCATGAAAACGTACTAAAAAAATACAAAAAGGTGCTATGGTCTGATTTTGGCGTACAAATATGTTCAAAATCTCTACACAGTACATTTTGAATACAATTTGTAATCACGGGGGTCCAAATCCGCATGCATTCATGTTAAATTACTAAAATACAATTGTGAATACAATTTCCTTTTACTTGCCACCTCCACACCTTTCAATAGGAAAGGGGTATCTTGTTAAAAAGATGTTTGTGAAGAAAGAATGCTGTCTATACATGTGATATCAAATCACCCCATCAAAGAATGCCATGGCAGTTGTTACGACTATTGACACAATTAATGTATGCCCCCCCCCCCCCCCAAAAAAAAAACGAACAACTGTAGTTGTGCTCCCATACTAGTTTTTAAAGTCACTTTTATTTAATGTTTATGCCCCCCCCCCCCCCCCCAACAAAAAAAAAAACAAAAAAAAAAAAACAACACGTTGTATTTGTGCTCACATACTATTTTTAAAGTCTTTTTTATTTAAAGAATTTCGATATATACTCAAATAATACATGCGCTTATGCACCATACTTCATTGCAATGTTTTCTTTATACAGGAGCCTTTGAACAGCTATAAAAAAAAATGCTCTTCTGTAAAGACTGCCAGACTGGTATCACATTGAACTCTGTATGTCTTACAAGTCAGTCACTATTGAAGAAACTCGTTTTTATGGGTAGAATGAAGAACAAATGTACTGATAGTAAATGGGTAACATAACCACCCAAGTCTTTGCCATGTATAGAAAGCAGATACATTATGGGATCTGTCATTTAAATAATTTGATGAGCAGATGATTATATATTTGGGGATACAACTTTCCAATGACCTGGTAACAACTAAATAAAATGAAAATGGCTGCATAAGCATCAGACCTTTTTTCATCACTGATGCAGCATAAGAAAACCACTACTCCTGCACTTGGTCATGATTAGATATACTTTGCTAGTTATGTGCCGCCTTAGATTTTTTGCACAAAGCATATGTATATATTGAAAGAACAGGGTTCTCCCCAAGCATTTTCTACAGAAGGGTGGCAGCCCACAGCAGCCATTAACACTTTCAACAGAACAAAATGTGTGTTTATGCTCATGTACCATATATTACCTTGAATAATTACTACAAACATATGTTAAAAAAAAATACTAAAATACATTTATTAACGCTTTTGTACGTCAGATTAATATTCCAACTTTTTTTTTTTTAATTTAGAAGTTAGCCTTTCAACTTATATTTCTTTAGTTCCCCTTTCCCTCTTTGAATTTTTACTTTTGCATTCTCAAATGTATTTTTTTTTAAATACTCTCTCTACCAGTACATACATTGCAGTGCCCCGATAAATGCCTCTCTCTAAGTTAGTCACAGCCATTGCATGTTTCTGTAGAATATTGCCACTTTGGAGTAATTGTGCCTCTGGGCACACACAGATGTCTTGTGTATCTCCAATATTGCATGATCCTCAATATACTCCACTTTCATTCTTACACAAGCTATGCTGCTCCATTCCTTCCCCCCCCCCCCCCACCCAAAAAAAAAAAAAAATAAATAAAGAAAAACTATACTGTTTATGACTTTTTGGCAGAGCTTGCACATCATTCCACCTAATTCAGTGCTGTAAAAAAAGCCATTTCCATTTTCTCGCACACGTTCCCTGGCCTCCCCCTCCTGCCTTTCATGATTGTTTGCTATCGTTCGCTGTGTCATATTGTTCCTTTTCGCTTTCTAAACGAGTTTCATAATTTGCTTCGGTGTTTTTAGTTTGGTTATTTTCACGTTCGCTTCTACGAACTGCAGTGTCTAAAACGATACGCCCCCCACACCAACGAACGCGATTGGTTTGAAACGTTACCACTGCGTGAATGTACTGGGTAGACGCATTCTGTTATAAAAAAGAAACCGCGAGTGTGCAGCACTGAGGCTGCTGGCAGCTCAATTTCCAACTTTGCAATATTGCAATGACAGCTGGGCGGACGCAAATTTTTCAGGTGGGAGGCACCATTTAACCAGCCGAAAAAGGCCTTGGGAGAACCCCGGAAGAAAATGACAATACCTGTTTGATTTGTTACCAGCTTGAGAAAGGCATCATCAAATGTTGCTTAGATTCTCATGAAGAATGAAAGTCTGTATAATGTATGCATATCATTGTTTAATACTTTATGCTAACTGATAATACTAATGCAACATTTCCATGTGCACCATAAAACCAGTTTGTAAAACCTTAGCTCACCTACTGATTCCATCTGAGGTGTAGACAGAAGTCAAACAGCACCTGGTAATTTTTTACACACACACACACAATTTTATTTATTTTTTGAATGCTTGACTATGACTTACTTCACCACCAATATTTTCCCTGATGGTCAAATATATTTACAGCCTTCATTTATCTGCAGTCCGACTTTAAAAACCCACCTCTATCAAATTAGTAACTTTCTGCTATCAGGAGAGAGTTGAGAGATCAAGTCATACCGCCCACAGTCATAACTGGGCCTTGACAATAGTTTTGTGACCTTGATCTGCTTGCTTATCCACTCCCAGTGGCAGATAGAAGATGACATTGATGACATTCATGCAGGCATGTTTAATTAACTTCCTTTTTAGATATAAATTGCACCCCATGATAACACACTAAAAAATGAATTGCTTGGCAGGGCTGTTATTGAAAACAAGTTGTTTAAATGAATATACAGCATCCTAGAAAGTAAGTTGAAATAAAACAGCATTCAAAAAGGGACATACAGAGCATTTGGAAGGTTTTAGTCATTATTTATATTACAAATAGAAGTGCCAGACATTTACATTTAAAACTTTTATTGCCAAAACCTGCACATATAAAAAGGAAGGGAAATATTGCCACAAGATGCTGCATTCTTAATTCACAGAACTTAAATAAGTCCTTGTCATAAAAATCAGTATGTTG